>NW_016107317.1:1140773-1156752 GCF_001604975.1 Cebus imitator | reverse complement strand
ATCTGTCACCCAGGCTGGAGTGCAGTGGCATGATCTCGGCTCACTGCAACTTCCGCCTCCCGGGTTCAAGCAATTCTCCTGCCTCAGCCTCCAGTGAGTAGCTGGGATGACAAGCATGCACCATCACACCTGACTAGTTTTTGTATTTTTAGTAGAGACGGGGTTTCGCCATGTTGGCCAGGCTGGTCTTGAATTCCTGACCTCAAGTGATCTGCCCACCTCAGTCTCCCAAAGTGCTGAGATTACAGGGGTGAGCCACTGAGCCCGGCCAGGCCTCCTTTACTCAGTATAATTATTTTGAGATTCACTCATGTTGTTGGGTGTAGCATAGTTCATTCCTTTTTATTGCTGAACAGGATTCCATTGTGCAGATATTTCACTGTGGTGTATCTATTCCCTTGTTGATGGACATTTAGGCTGTTTCACACACAGCTGCTACACACATAGCTGCTACGGACATTCATGTACTAGGTTCTGTATGGCTCTATCCTTTCATTTCTCCCAGCTAAATACTCAAGGGTGGAATGGCTGGGTCATATACTACTGTAAGTCCTTGCTTAACATCATTGATAGCTTCTTGGAATCTGTGACTTTAAGCAAAACAACATATAACAAAATCAATTTGAACATAGGTTAATTGATATAAACCAGAGTTAAGTTCCTACAGCATACTGATCACAAAAACATCACCAAACTTTTAAATAAAGACAAAAGCAATTCTAATATTAAACATCCAAATGGAAGTGGAGCCGGCATGGTGGCTCACGCCTGTAATCCCAACACTTTTGGGAGGCCAAGGTGGGTAGATGGCTTGAGTCTAGGAATTTGAGAACAGCCTGGGCAACATGGCAAAACACTGTCTCTACAAAAAATACCAAAAAATTGGCTGGGTGTGGTGGAGAGTGCCTGTGGTTCCAGCTACTTGGGAGACTGAGGTGAGAGAATGGCTTGAGCTCAGGAAGTCGAGGTTGCAGTGAGCCATGATTGTGCCACTGCACTGCAGCCTGAGCAACAGAGCAAGACCCTTCTCAAAAAAATAAAATAGAATAAAAATGAGCTACACACACCTTCATGAAAGATTAATAAAAACAAGTAAGACAGTTGTTTACCCAATTATTCCAGTTCAGTGTCATGGGTGACCAGAGCCTCTCCCAGCATCTCAGGGCACAAGGCAGGCAACCACCCTGGACAAGATGCTATTTGAATCACAGGGCACATTCACACACACTCTCACACATTCACACACACACACACACACACACACACACACACACACACACAGAGACTGGACAAAACAGGCTCGCCAATTCACCTAACGTCAATTCACCTTCTCCCTTTTCTGTGTGGATTTTCTCCAGGTATTCCAGTTCTTTTCCAGGGTGGAAAGAAACTGGACTACCTGGAGAAAATCCACACAGACAAGGGGAGAAGGGGTAAACTCCACACAGACAGTGGCCCCAGCCAGGAAGCAATTATTTTTTCTCATCAGTATTATAACAAAACTACATTGAATGAAATGACGTTATTCAAGGACCTGCTGTACAATATTCACTTTTGAGTAGATCTTAAATAAATAGTATATTGTAGAAAGCATGATACATATGAAACCTTATTTATAGCTCTTTGAACTCCTGCAAGTATTTATCATGGCAACAAAACATTGACATTTTCTTTCCTTATGTTGTGCTAATAGTGAAAAGACTTTGCTTTTGTGCTGTGTGGTGCAATTGACAAAAATTCTTTCGCATTCCTTTTAACATGTCCTTATAAGTAATTTCTTCTTCTTCTCTTTCTCTGGTTCACTCCAGCTGATTGCTAAAAAACAGTAACTTTTCCAAGACTGGATGAGATATTCTAGATGTGCTCTCAAAAGAACTATATATGCAAATTTCTTTTGTTTTCTTGTTTCTCAATTGACAACATTAACCCTAGATCATGCTCCCTTGCCAAACGCTGCCTTGCTCCCCTACCTCGAAAGTGAAACAGCAAGGTGCAGCCAGACCCTCCCTCTGGACTGCTGTGCTCTTCGCTGCTGTCTTCTCTCTCTCTCATTTCAGGTGTCCTCAGACTCATCAATCACTATTCTTGCAGTTGACACCTGACAAATTGCGCACCTAGACTCCCACACGTCCACAGATAAGTCTTCACTAACAAGATACAGAAGCTCTTCTTTATATAATTCTCAAGCTGTGAATCACCTTATCATTCTGTTAAATAAAATTACATGGGAGATATTACTGAAGACAAAACTTGCATTTTCACAGTTTTATACAAAAAATAACTTCATTCAATTGTTGCAGAAAAATGTAGTGAGACTTTTTAAATCGTCACTCCAAAATCGCATTTTCTCTCCATCCGCTCTGCACGGCCTTCTCCTGCTTTCTTGCTGCCTTTTCTTCCTCCACTCCTCCAACTTCTTCTAAATTTTGGAGAAAATCATCCATCAAAGACTACAGCAGATAATTCTAAAAAGAGTCTTTGGCTTTGGGACAACTGGTTTGCTATTGCAAAAGTTAGGTTTTATCACCCCCTACACAAAAATATAATTTAATGTGGATTTTTAAAATTAAAAATAGAACTACCAAAACACTGAAAACATTGAATTTTTAAAATAATATTGGGATGGAGAAGTCATCCTAAGGAAGATGTAAGCTCTAGAATCCATAAAGAAAATTATTGACAGGTTGCCTATGTAAATTTTGCAGTTCTGTGTGTGAAAGATATCATAACAAAGTTAAAAGGTAAGTACCAGATTTGAAGAAAATACTTGCAATATAAATAATAAGGAAACGATTAATACCCTTAATATATATACAGACCGAGTGACAGAGCAAGATCTTGTCTCAAAAATAATAATAAACAAAAATAAAGGAACACTGTGATGAGTCCCATGTATTTGGAAACAGCTTCCCCAATTTTCTACTTAAAATATGCCTAGCTGGGTACCCCTGTGTCATCTAAAATATAATATTTAATAATATATATTACAGGTGCAGTGGCTCACACCTGTAATCCCAGCCCTTTGGGAGGCTGAGACGGGCAGATCACAAGGTCAGGAGTTTGAGACCAGCCTGGCCAATATGGTGAAATCCTGTTTCTACTAAAAATACAAAAAAAAACAAAAGCAAAAACTAGCCTGGTGTCGTGGCATGTGCCTGTAGTCCCAGCTACTCGTTAGGCTGAGGCAGGAGAATCACTTGAACTTGGGAGGCGGAGGTCGCCGTGAGCTGAGATCATGCCATTGCACTCAAAAAAAAAAAGAAAGAAAGGAAAGATATTAATCAAATTGCAACCTCAGGAGAGAAAAAAAATTTTAAGCCCCCCTACATTGAATTAAACTTTAAGATTTGTGCATTTTACTGTATGTAAACATTACCATAAGAAATAAAAAGGACTATAAGCAAATATTAAATTCTGTTATTGATAAGAATCTGAAATAGTGTACTGATATCTGCAACTTATTCTGAAATGCATAAAAATAAGGTGGATTGATAAGAGAATAAAAGGATGGATAGGTGGAAAGCTATGTGATGAAAGTCAATACAGCAAGCGCTATATTGACAAATTCTTGGTGGTGGATACAGGGATGTTTACTATACATGCAATTCTTTTAATTTTTCTGTATGCTTAAAAATTCATCATAAAATCTTGGAAAAGAATCCCACAAAATTAATAAGAAAACATGTACAGTTCCTAAGAACAGTAAAAAAAAAAGCAAATGAACGGACAATCTGAAATTTTAAAAAGCCAAATGGACAGAAAGACAGGAGTTCAGTGTCACCTGAAATAAGCAAAAATGTGTCAAGTTTGATAACATCTGCAAAAATATGTATGAGAAAAAACTATGGGTAAGGATATTTACTGCTTTATTATTCAAAATAGAAAAAGGAAAGACAGAATAAGAATGATGCCACCCAGCAACTCTCCCTGACAGAATGATTAGAAAAATATTATGTCCATGTTCTAGAACCCTCCACAGCAGCTAAAGAGGGAGACGATTCTGTATGCACTAACATGAATGATCTCCAAGGTCTATTATTCACTGAAAAAATGAACATCACAGAATGAATTGTACACAACGACCATTTACGTGAAAGTTAATAATAGAACTGAGTGTGTGCAAGTGCACAGGAAAACACATGTTGCAAAGTGCACATATTCAATCCATGAATTTGTCTCAGGAAAGAGTGAAACGGAGGGAGAGGAAGGAAGGTGGAAGGGACATTTAAGCTTCTGCTCTGTAGATTTCTGTATTATTTGGCCTTTTTACAGCAATCATGCAATAGTTTGCTAACTTTTTAAATTATCTAAACTGACTCAAGATGCTAATAATGACTATTACCTAAATATCCCTAAAACACCCTATGAAAATTGCGAAGTTCAGTCAAGAATCCACATTTTTCCTGCGTAACATCAAAACCCTCAAGCCTTGCAGACAAAACATCTGGTGATCTTTTACTGAATTTTTCTTTACTTTTCATTTGAATGTCTCAGCATTCATGTCTATAAGTCTAATGGTCACAAGCCTATAAATCATGTGAAAATTCTTTCTTCTCCTAACTTCATTCCCTTAGGGCTTAAGCCAACTCTGGATGCAAAGTCTGATCTCAACAGAAGCCCATTGAGAGAAAAGTGTTCTTAGATATAATGGAATGCATTCTAAGCTAAATGCCAGGGATTATATGGGGTCAAGAAGGGGGAAATTTTACAAAAACACTGCAAGCCAAAGGAAAGAGGGAGGCAGAGATGAGAAGTAAGAAAACAACAGAGGGAAGATCATGGTGGAGGGAGAAGAGAGCAAGGAAAGAGTTTCGCCTTAAGTCTGCAAGATTCTGACCCGTGGAAGAATTCAGAAGGTATTTCACCACCTGAGCACGCACATGCACAGGCTCTTACCTCTCCATTCTGGAAATTAGACTTTGCGGAGGCAGACAGAATGGTAAATTGTTCCTTCACAGTGAAGAGTCTAGCTAAATGATAAGCAGAAATGGAAAAAGGAGTGGGAAGAGCTGAGTCGGGACACACTCTAGAAAATTATATGCAGGCGACAGACACGTTTCTTGCCCACGGAGACCTCCAGAGCAATTTACAAATGTATTTGCCATGACTGGGGAGGGATTCGGCCGCTAATCACCTGCCCATTTTCTGGTGGGGAGAGATGGCTTACATCCAGGGTCTATCAAAAATGCCTGTGTCCTGGAGGGGCATGGTGGCTCATGCCTATAATCCCAGCACTTTGGGATAACAAGGCAATGGATCCCCTGAGATCAAGAGTTTGAGGCCAGTGGGGCCAACGTGGTGAAACCCCGTCTCTACTAAAAATACGAAATTTAGCCGGGCTTGTCGGCACACGCCTGTAATCCCAGCTACTTGGGAGGCTGAGGCAGGAGAATCACTTGAACCCAGGAGGCGGAGGTTGCAGTGAGCCAAGATTGCACCACTGCACTCCAGCCTGGGCAACAGAGAGACTCCATCTCAAAGAAAAAAAAAAAAAATTAGCCATGTGTGGTGGCGGGTGTCTATAATCTCGGCTACTCAGGAGGATGAGGCAGGAGAATCACTTGAACCTGGGAGGCGGAGGTTGCAGTGAGCTGAGACGGCACCACTGCACTCAAGCCTGGGTGACAGAGCTAGGCTCCATCTCAAAAAAAAAAGCCTGTGTCCAGGTAAGGATGTAATGGAACCAAGACCAGAGTGCCATTCACAGAGCATGTTTCTCACTACTTCTGCTGAAGGAAAACTCACCCGGCGCTTTTCAGGGAAGCAGGGGTGCCCTGCTTTCCTGTGTTATCATTTTACGCATTTAGTTCACTTGACATACATATACTATGACACACATTAATTGGTGCCAGATACTATACTTTGCTCTGGAAATGCAAAAAGGAATGGCATGTCCCTCTCCCCAAGAATGTCACAGTCTGATGGGGAAATACTTACAATATGATGGATATTTGTAAAAGGCACAGTCATGGCACATAGTTGATAGTGATCAACTTCTGGAGACAGAGACAGTTCCAGTATCACAGAAGTCAAGTCCCGAGCTATGCTTTAAAAATGAGTAGGAGCTCTTCCAATTTGGGGAGTAAGAAAAAATAAATTTTAAAAAAAGAAAGAAAGAAAAATGAGTAGGAGCTCAAGAGAATGAGAAAACAAGCAACAGGATGAAAGAAAATGTTTGCAAAAGCCATATCTTATAAAGGCCTGTTATCCAAAATGCAGGCCCTGTGTGGTGGCTCACTCCTATAATCCCAGTACTTTGGGAGGCTTGGGTCAAGAGTTCAAGACAAGCCTGGCCAACAAGGTGAAACTTCGTCTCTACTAAAAGTACAAAAATTAGCCAGACAAGGTGGCAGGTGCCTGTAATCCCAGCTACTTGGGAGGCTGAGGCAGGAGAGTCACTTGAACCCAGGAGGTAGAGGTTGCAGTGAGCAGAGATTTTGCCATTGCACACCAGCCAGGGCAACAGAGCAAAAACTCCATCTCAAAAAAAAAAAAATGTGTGTGTGTATATATGTATATATATATATGTTTTATATATATACAGCTAGTGCTCGACTTACGACCACGATTGGGACCAGCAGACCGGTCGTAAAACGATTTGGTCGCAAGTTGAGTAGGCTATATGTACAGTTGAAATGGTGCATGCGGAGATGGTAGTGCTGCTGGAAGCTGGTCCGCACTGTCGTACACCCAGCTGGGCAACGTTTGCGCTGCCAGATGAGGAGCAGTCGTGGCTAGCGATTGTGGTCGTAAAGTCGAATGGTCGTAAGTTGCATAGGTCGTAAGTCGATCGATACCTGTATATATACACACACACACATACACACACACACACACACAACTCCTGAAACTCAACAATAAGAAAACAATCTGATTTTAAGATGGAGAAAAGATCTGAACAGACACCTCACCAAAGAAGATATGCAGATGGCAAATAAGCATATGACAAGGTTCTCAACATCATATGTCACTCAAGAATCGCAAATTAAAATAAGATACTCCCATACAATTATTATGTAATAGAATGGTCAAAATCCAGAACAATGATGACATCAAGTGCTGACAAGAATGTGGAGCTACGGGAACTCTCATTCATTGCTGGTGGGAAAGCAAAATAGTACAACTGCTTTGACAGGCAGTTCAACAGTTTCTCAAAAAATAAAACAGGCTCCTATCAAATGACCCAGGAACTGTGTTCCTTGGTTGGTTTCAATCCAAATGAGCTGAAAACTTATGTCCATGCCAAATCCTGCACACAGATGTTACAGCAGTTTTATTCACAATTGCCAAAACTTGGAAGACAACAAAATGTCCTTCCTTTTTGTCCTTCAAAAACTGTTTTGCATCCAGACAATGGAATATTATCAAGGACTAAACAACAATGAGCTATGAAGCCATGAAAATACATAGAGGAAACTTAAATGCATGTTACTAAGTGAAATAAGCTGGTCTGAAAAGGCTATATACTGTATGATTGCGTCTATATGACATTTCAGAAAAGGCAAAATTGTGGAGATAATAAAAAGATCCGTGGTTTCAGGGGGTTGGAGGGAGGGATGAACAGGTGAAGCACAGAGGATTTGGAGGGCAGGGAAAGTACTCTGTCTCACTATGATGGTGGGTACATGCCATTACACATGTGCCTAAACCCATAGAATATATGACACCAAGATGGAACCCTAATGTAAACTAGGGACTTGGGGTGATATTCATGTGTCAGTGTAGGTTCATCAATCATAACAAACTTATTGCTCTAGTTTGGGATGCAGATAGTGAGACTGGGGCAAGGACTCAGAGGATATATGGGAACTCGGTGCTTTCTGCTCAGTTTTGCTGTGAACGTAAAGCTGCTCTAAAAACCAAAGTCTATTTTTTAAAATGAGTGGGAGGGCAGTGCTGACTACCACACATGCCAACGTCGGCTTAAGTAGGGACCCAGTAAAGTCAAGCCCTCTGGATTACAGGTAAAGGTGAAGCCTTCCTGTAAATCAACATGACGATATATTCCTAAAGATCATAATTCTACTTGAGGAGTTCACCAGGTAACCAAGGTTAGGGAAAGACAGATTATGAATGCAAAGCAGTGAGCACAGAAAATGGTTATTGTTGTTACTCTCAGTCTCATCTTCTTCCTCATCATCATTATTAACAGCATTCCTGGAAAGCAGAACAACATGTCTAAGGCACAGAGACAGGAAATGCCATAAAGCTGTTGAAAGTGCACAGAGTGCCCTATTGCTGGAACACAGGCATCATGGTAGGAACAGTAAGGAGACACGCTAGGTCTTGCCAAACCGTGATTCCTCCCAGAGAAATGTAGGCTTTATTCTGTAGATAAAAGGGCTCCAGTGGATAGTCTTAAGCAAGGAAACAATGAGATCAGATTTGCATTTCCGAACAACTAGAGAAGAGGCTGATCTGAGAGTGCTGCCCTTGTTCAAAATAGGGATGAGGCTGCCCCGGACCAAGTAGCTGGGCTAAGGCCGGAAGAAGGAGGGTGAGGTGGTAGAACTCATGGACTTTAGAGACTGCTTTGATGTTGAGGTGAAGGAGGAGGAGGAGGAGAGAGAGAAGTCTAGAGTGATGTCTTGGTTTCTGGTTTTAGTAAATGAGATGGTAGGGACACGGAAGGGAGTCACTTGTTCAGACGGGGCAGTGAGGCAAGAGGAGGAGACAGGAGAGAGCACTTGAGTTCTCTGTCCATCAGACGTCCTGGATGGCCCAGGGCTTCCTGGAACCGTCGATGTTCAACATGGCAGCATTTATGAACCCCTGCCACTCTGCTGAGCCTTCCGCTGAATTTGCTCATTTAATCCTTCCAACAACAACTTAAAACAGATCTTGTTGTTGCTGTTGTTTTTATTCTTTTGTTTGTTTGTTTTCTCTACATTGTTTATTGAGACAAACTAATTAAAATGCATAAACATAGGGCATGTTTACATGGACATTATAACAAACATATACATTAAAAGTGTGGGAATAACATGTTGCCTTACTGCTAAACAGAAAGTTCCTAAGCTTTCATATATAGAAAATTTATACAATTTAATGTCCTAAAGTACAAAAGATCATTTATAAAATTATTTTACACTAAGTACAATTTATTTTATTTTTTTACTCTGTAGATCAACCCCCTAGAACTGTTTTGTATAATGCCACACAGATACCTGTCCCTGATGTAGGAAGTCTGCCTCAGATGCAAGGTATTTTGATGCTTGACCTGACACAGTGGGGTATAAACGGAAATCGCCCAATATGATAGTCAGTCCTGCAGACATTCTGCAAGATTAACACAACTAATTTCCATATCGCTTAACTGCAGTGATTAAAAAATGAAAAAAAAAAAACGAAAACATATTGCAACTTAAAAAAACAAAAATCACAGCGTCCTGGTTTTATTGACCTTTTTTTTAACACAATGCTTTAAAAACAATGGGTGGCATGATGGTGTCAAGACTTTCTGTTTCTATACCTTTTGGTTTCTACTTTATGTACAGAGATAAAATATCCTGCTAAGAAATAAAAAGCACATGTCTCAACGTGCACAATCATTGCTGGGTTTCTACAGGGAGTGCAGACAGCTGTCTCCCTGAAAACACCACAGAGCTGATACAAGTGTTTTCTCAAAGAAAAAAAAAAGTGATGCCCATATTTACAAAGCGGAACAAATCTGCATGATACTTGATTAAGAAACGGAAGGAGAAATTTAAAAA
The DNA here is from genome assembly GCF_001604975.1 of Cebus imitator. Taxonomy (NCBI): domain Eukaryota; kingdom Metazoa; phylum Chordata; class Mammalia; order Primates; family Cebidae; genus Cebus; species Cebus imitator. Next base: position 1,147,039 of record NW_016107317.1, on the reverse strand, counting down.
AAGGTACACTCTGCATGTTCTGAAGGGGCATACTACCTACTTAGTGGTTAGAATAAAAACTGTATACAATTTAATATAAGACATAAACTCTAGTGAGCAACTAACACATCTGTCCCTGTTGTAACATCAACAAGCTCTGATTGAGGGAGAGAGGGGCATATCACATCCCAGTGCCTCCAGCGTCTTCCAATTTAAAGCAATATATTTGAACTGTTCCAAAGTACTCTTTGGCTCCTAAACAGGAGTCCCATTGGCCTGTTTCTTAGCGGCCTGCCTGTCCACACACTTGACTTTTCCTCTGTTAGTTGAGGCTTTTCTTAGCAAAACATAATTTGTAGATTTTTTTATTATTTTTTTTAAAGTCAACTACAATGCTATATTCCATCGGGATTAATATGCTGAGCAATATTTACATCTCCAAATATCAAGTCACAATCCCTATTATATGTTGAAGTTAGAATGATAAATTATCATATGCTTTGCATATCAGAGCTAGTATCACCTTTCCCATAGGGAATGCTGCCTGAAATTAACATATTCCCAAAGGTAAAATGCATACTCTCTGAAATGCATTTTATTATGACAATGCATGTATTTACTCATAAAAACAATAAACACAGACAATTCTACACTAGCTCTCAATCCGTGGATTTAGAATTTCAGGCCGGGCGCGGTGGCTCACGCCTGTAATCCCAGCACTTTGGGAGGCCGAGGCCGGTGGATCACGAGGTCAAGAGATCGAGACCATCCTGGTCAACGTGGTGAAACCCCGTCTCTACTAAAACTACAAAAAATTAGCTGGGCATGGTGGCGCGTGCCTGTAATCCCAGCTACTCGGGAGGCTGAGGCAGGAGAATTGCCTGAACCCAGGAGGCGGAGGTTGCGGTGAGCCGAGATTGGGCCATTGCACTCCAGCCTGGGTAACAAGAGCGAAACTCTGTCTCAAAAAAAAAAAAAAAAGAATTTCATGTTAAAATCAGCCATCCACCTTGTATAGGGAGAAGAGTTCCACTAGTGTTTAGACCAAAGTGATTTCTTGGGATTAGAAATAGTAATGCTGTGGGGTTTTTTTTATTATTTTGAAGTGGGTTCTACTTATTTATGATTGTTTTTAATTCTGGCATTTCATCTTGCCAACTACTATCCTGTTTAAACAATGTTGTCAGCTAAAAGGAATTTCTGATTAAACTAACGTGGTCCATGATAAGTTACATACACATCCTACTTTGAATAATTCCAGCCAAATTGGAGAAAAATGCTACCACATTCTTATTAACTAATGTAACAAAATCTCCCAATTTCATGGTTAACTTTTTGCTTTAATCAACTAAAAGTTAAGTTGCTGGTAAGTATTTACTTTAACCCATATTTTGATTTTATAATGTTGTTTACCAAGGCGGTGATGTAGGCAAAGTTGGGGCAAGAAAGGCATGCTCTCTACCGGTCTCACTGCTATATTGTGAGGGGCGGCTAATGTCATAGGCATGGGCAGATTCATTGGAGATGTGATGGTGACAGAGTGTGCTATACTGACTGGGGCAGTGACCGGGGTGGGGAGGTTGACCGGGGTAGTGAGTGTTAAAGGAGAGGTCATGGATAATGGACTGGTTATAGTTACAGGATGCCCTATGTTCATTGGGCTGGTTATGTTCACAGCACTTGAAACATTTACTGGACTTATGCTCATTGCAGCTGCCACTGTGACTGGGTTTGACATAGTCCCAGATGACACAGAGGATGTTATATTGAATGGAGTGGTGAGAGTCACCGGTGTCATAGCAGCCGTGGAGGTTTGGCACAGGTTAGCAGCTTCTTTCTTCCTTGCTTTAACAGCTCCTTCCCACAGTCTCAGTGTTTCTACCTGCTTCCCTGGCCAGCTTGTCACATGCTGCTGCTGCTGCTGCTTCTGGTTGCTGGTCTCTTCACTCATGCATGTTTTACTGATGCCTTGTTTACATTTGGCTCTGCCCATGAGTCTTTAAGTGGCTGGTGATGTATGCTGCACTCAGGAGCTTCCCACAGATGTTACATGATACCTTGCCTTCATGGCGCACCGTGTGTGTCCGCGGTCTGTCTTTGGTGGCAAAGGCAGCAATGCACGTCTGCATGAGGGAGGAAAATTGGCATTTGAAGGGTCTTTCTGTTGAATGGACATGTTTTACATGACAGCTTAAGTGGTCAGGCCTTGAGAAGCCTTTCCCACAAACACTGCAAATGTAAGGTCTGGTGATGCCTCCTTCATGAGACCTCACATGGTAAGTCATCCGGTCCTTCCTCTTGAAGCGCTGATTACAAATAGGACACTCGAAGGGCTTCTCATCTGAATGGGAGAGCTTGTGCCGATTGAGATGGTACACATCTCAGAAGGCCTTCCCACACATTTCACAAGCATGGTTCTTCTTGACAGGCTTACTGGGTTTCTTGACAGACTGGGTCACCAGCATAGCTGTGGTGCTGGCACTGCTACTGGGGTTGGTGCCCGAGAAAGATGTAGTGACTGTTAACAAGATGCCTGCAATGGTTGAGACCGGCGAAGTTCGGCTGCTGTCCCCAGCGTGGTGGAGATAAGGGGAACCACCGTGGTGGGGGTTTTCTTTGGCCGGGACACCAACTTGATCCCTGTGTGGCAGGATTCGTGGCACCTCAGGTGATAGCTGTCCCTGAAAGCTTTACTGCAGTAAGTGCACACAAATGAAGTTTTGGGTTTTTCTTTTTTAATCCCAATGGCATCCTTTAATGTTTCTGGTGCACCCTGAGGTTTCTGAGTTATTGGTATTGGAAGCAATGGTTTCTGATCAGGGGGCTCCACAGCAGAGCTCAGGAGGGGCAGCAAACTGTTCTGTGCTGCCTGCTGTTGGTGATGGGAAGCTTCATGGGCTGCCATTTTACCAATTTAGATGTCTGTGGCAACATAAAGTATTTTTACAGCATTGCTGAAGCTCACTCTCACACGAGGGTCACACCAGGTCCCTGCTTCTTGGGTGAAATTCTGTAGAACCACTACAGGAATCACTCTCTGAGGATTCCTAGGATGCCCACACTTCTACATGAAGCCTTCTAAGGGGGTACTGGGTTTTCCCAACTTGTTCTCTGGAACAGGAATGCAGTCCAGTTGGCCTCCATGGCCGCGGCGGCCGAACCCCCTCCTCCCCATTCCCCCCACTAGGGGAGCCTCCTCAGCCAGAGGAGGCGACAACAAAACCGCGGCAGCGGCAGCGGCGGCTCCTCCTTTATTCTTGTTTTACAGATGAGGAAACTGAGACTTACAAACCTACCAAAAGTCACACGGATAGTGGTGAGGGGCAAAGATCTAAACCTATGCCTCTCTTCCTACAAAGCCCACATGGTCCACATTAATCCACTCTATCGACTCTTGGACTGTCATCACCTCCTGCCCTTTCTCCTTTGTGTGAACTAGAAACATGTGGCCTTGTCCTGCTAGCAGACCCAGACCCCACTTGGTTACATAGCTTGGTGAGAGAGCCCACTAGCTGGGGACCCTCGGCAGGGTCCAACCGGAACCACTGTCCACTGTGTCACTGTGCCCTATCTCCCAAGCACAGTCATTCACAGTCCTCACGTTCTCACCCTGAGGCAGGACTGGGCAGATCTCAAGGCACCGTACGTCCATGAAGGGATTTCAGCTGCAGAAAGTGGTCAAGTTCCACTTTGGTGAAATGACACTTCCCAGAGGAATGTCCGTATCCGCATGTGCTGCCATCTCCCTTTCCTGGACAGGGTGAACTGACCTGGGAACTACATAAGCCACCATGACAAGGTGAGGTTTTCATTTAAAAAATAAAAAGTAGAACTAGGGTAAAAACTGAGCTATGAAGAAATAAAAGAAGGATGTATATTTGGTAAGCTTGTCCTGAAAACCTTTGGGACTCAGAAATTTGCTTTCCTTAGCAATGCAGAACAATGGCAATTGCTACAGCTAATTAATGGCTGTGACTTTTAGGAGAGCAGTTTCCAAATACCAGTCCTTGGACCAAGTGGTCTATGATGAAGTGTCACTGCAAGATAAAATGAGAAGCATAGGGCACTGCAATGCCTGCTTATGTGCAGGTAGGTAGAATATATATTACATAAATATGTACCTGTCAGTGTGACCTTCCTCGTTGCCTTTCTTGGGAAGAAATACTCTTAAGAACTACTCCATTTTTGGAGTCTTTTGGTTTTTGTTTTTTGAGAGAGCTTTGCTCTGTTGCCAGTCTGGGGTGCAGCAGCGTGATCTCAGCTCATTGCAACCTCCATCTCCCAGTTCAAGCTATTCCTGCTTCAGTCTCCTGAGTAGCTAAGACTACAGGCATGTGCCATCATGCCCAGATAATTCTTTGTATTCTATTAGAGATGGGTTTTCACCATGTTGGCCAGGATAGTCTCGATCCCCTGACCTCATGATCTGCCGGCCTCAGCCTCCCAAAGTGTTGGGATTACAGGCGTTAGCCACCGTACCAGGCCCATTTTTAGAGTATTTTTTAACATCCCAAGCAGCAACCCCAAAATTCTAGAACAATGACTGCAGCTAACAAACATTAAGCAGTCATTTAACCAACATTCACTAAGCATCTCCTCTCTGCCAGGCCCTGGGGATGTCCCAGTGAACAAGACCAACCAACTTCCGCTCTTACAGAGATTCCCTGGTGAGAAAGGTGGGTACTGATGAGGTTAGGAGAAGCACAGTGAAGGAGGAGCCCCAGCCATTAGGGGGCAGATGACAGGCAACCTCGCCTCACCGCTGGCATCTGGGAAGGCTTTTCTGAAAAAATAGCACTTTGGCTGAGACCTAAAAAAAGACTGGGAATTACCTGACCGAAGTGGCCCTAAGTGGCAACAAAGAGCAGAGCAGTGTTGAGGAACTGAAAAAAGGCGATGAGGCTCAGGGCCAGTAGGCTGGCTGCATCACAGAAGACTTCACTGATTTACATCCAGATAGTCCGTAGCTGAGAGAGGACAGTGTCCCCGCTACAGAGAAGCCAGAACCAAGCACATCATCTGTGTCTCCAGAGGATGCTGCCGTCTGTCTGCTGGCAGCAAGTCAGCAACTAATAAATGTCTGACAGAACATGATCAAGCCCTTGATAAGTAATCGGTGTTCAGTGAGTAAGTTGCTGTCACCCCTGGCAAGGCTGAGCAAACAGGTCACTTAGCTGACTGCTCTGGGCTTCGTTTCTTCTCATGTCTAAAATAAAAAAGGTTAGCTTAAATATGCTGTAAGCTCCCTTCCAGGACCAGCATTCCAACAGGATCAATCTATAACAGCTACCCCTTATCAAGCACTTACAATTCGAAGTCACCATGCTCCATGTTCTATCTGTTTTATGGACAATCATAACAGCCCCATGGGGTGGGTATTATTACTACAGTTTTCTAGAAGAGAAACTCTGAGACATAGAGTAAAAGTTCCAAACTCACACTTCATAGGTAGCAGATCCAGGATTCAAACCCATTTCTACCCAATGCCCAAGCCACACTCCATCCACCAGTCCACACCACCAAGAAGTCTCTTGTTATGTTCGATGACTCGGTCACTGAGTTCTATTCGCATTCTTCATCCTGGCATTGGAAGTCTCTATTCTCCCATTCTTTACCCGGGGTCAGATCAGACTGGCTTCCCGGTTGGCGCAATACACTCATTTCCCTGCAGCACTTTGCTTACGCTGTCCACCCTTGAAGTGCCCATCACCACCTCCCGCCTCCATTGCAATGAAACCATGTAAACAACTGGACAAATGACTGCTGGAGTCTGAGTGTTTGTGCCCTCTAAAATCTATATGTTGAAATCCTAACCCCCAATATGATGGCAATAACAGGTAGGGCCTTTAATAAGTCATGAATGGGATTAGTGCCTTTACAAAAAAAAAACCCCAGAGAGCTCCCCTACCCCTTCCACCATGTGGAGACACAGTGAGAAGACAGCTGTCTGTGAACCAGAAAGTAAACCCTCCCCAGTCACAAAATCTGCTGGCACCTTGATCTCGGACTTCCCAGCCTCCAAAACTGTGAGAAATACATTTCTGCTGTTTATAAGCCACTTAGGCTATGGTATTGCTGCCTGAGTGTGTCAAGACAACAATCCAGCAACAAAATACATGGTACAGGTGAGACAAGCACATGTGAGTCGATGTTACAGAAGAAGATACTTGAGGCCAGGCGCGGTGGCTCACGCCTATAATCCCAGCACTTTGGGAGGCCGAGGCGGGTGGATCATGAGGTCAAGAGATCGAGACCATCCTGGTCAACATGGTGAAACCCCGTCTCTA
>NW_016107317.1:1139375-1140460 GCF_001604975.1 Cebus imitator | reverse complement strand
AGTCTCAGGTCAGCAAAGGAAGTGACAGGATAAAGGTCTCGGTGGGTGGGTCAACATGGAGGAGCTCCTGCAAGTGTTACAAGTGGCCCACATACAGCAGCACATCTGGGATAGAAGACACAAAGATGCAGGCATCATGCTGGCCAACAGTGACCTGGGACATGGCAGCTGAATTCTTGGGATTGTGGGACTAGGTCAAGGACAAGGCAGGCACTTTATCCTGGAGAACTAGGCAAGAAACACCACAAAAGTGGAGCCCAGGATCAGGGCATGGCCCAAAGGGACAAAGACAGAGCATAAGCACTGACATGGGGCTACCCTATATGAGCCAGATCAGCAACATAAAAGCCGTGCTGCTTAAATGCCAAAATTGCCCCAACAGGAAGAGAGGTGGTCCCGGAAACTGGGATAGACCGGAGTCTGATGATCTTGGACAGGGAGTCAGTGAGGTCATTAAATTTTCCACGGCCTGCTTTGCTTCTAATCCTAGTACAGGTGCTTGCTGCTAGCCTGGGAACCTTGAGCAAGTTGTTAGGGGAGAATTGTCCGTGAGTCTCTCACATTTTTCCATGTCTTGTGAGAAAAGCACTATCGTTTGTTCCAGATTACTTTTTCAGGGATGTTTGTATAGGAAGCAGCCTTAGAAGACAGAGTAGAATTTTCCTTTGAAACAGAAGTCAAGCAGGCTTACTGTCCATCATAAAAGAGTTGGGAAGCCAGGCACAGTGGCTCCCACCTATAGTACTAGCATTTTGGGAGGCCAAGGCAAGAGGATCACTTGAGGTCAGGAGTTTCAGACCAGCCTAGGCAACACAGCAAAATCCCGTCTCTACAAAAATAAAAATAAGAAAGTTACAGTCATGGGAGTGCACACCTGTAGTCTCTGCTACTCAGGAGGCTAAGGTGGGAGGATCACTTGAGCCAAGGAGGTCGAGGCTGCAGTGAGCTGAGATCACACCATTGCACTCCAGCCTGAGCAAAAAAGAAAGACGCTGTGAAAGAAATAAAAAGAAAGAGAAAGAAAGAAAGAAAGAAAGAAAGAAAGAAAGAAAGAAAGAAAGAAAGAAAGAAAGAAAGAAAGAAAG
>NW_016107317.1:1108179-1139323 GCF_001604975.1 Cebus imitator | reverse complement strand
AAAAGGAGGAAGAGGAAGAAGAAGAAGGAGGAGGAAGAAGAAGAAGAAAGCCAAGAAGGAAGGAAGGAAGGAAGGAAGGAAGGAAGGAAGGAAGGAAGAGGGAGGGAGGGAGGGAGGGAGGGAGGAAGGAAAACAAGAGTTGGGTTTGTAAGTTCTTAGAATGAAACCTACTTCCTGAGCAATTGTCAACTGGTCCACTTTGCATATTTACTCAACAAATTTTCTTACCCCCTTCTGTCACCTTTCTCAGAGAGATTATAAAAAGAGCTCACTGTAAATGCTAATGTACTCCATTATAAGTAATTATTATCAATAATCCCAGCCTTCTTCAAGCCCCAGCTCATCCCTTTGTCTCCATGGTGACCTTTTCAAATACTCCAGGACAGAGGTTAGTCACATAATTTATACACATTGTCAAAAATTTTTATGCTTGCTTCTTGAGTGTTATTTTTAGCTCTCTGACTTGATTACTCATGCATGAGGGAGGCAGAGATCATATCTTTCACCTCTTCTGGATCTAGCATCTACACTTAGCTTTATGGTGGGAACACACGAGATGCCAGTAAACACTTGTGTATGGAATGAGTCTCACACATCACCATTCTACATACCTATTACGAGCAGAAGATTAAGAAAAGTCAGTGGGAAAGAATGTTAGTCATTTTTACTCCGTTTTACTGTCTCTGTGATACAGGCTTATAGCCTGGAGAGAGGGCAGGCTAGTAAAAACTGTGGGATGGCAGGCCCATTGAGCTTATCTGAGGCTGGTTTAGCAGTTAATGTGTTTGCAGGATATTTGCGTCAAGTGTATTACTAAGCACAACTTAAGTATTTATATATGCAAAGTCAACTGCAATAATTCATATTAGTTCTTTCTAGCAACTCATCATGTGGAACAGGCCATTTGCCCACCCACAGAAAACAGGGTCAAACCTCAGAAACCACATCTTTGCCCCTTTCCTAGGATCCCTGAGCCACCAAGCGTGTCATCTATTCCAGAAAGATGTTAATGGAATTAAGGTCTAAGCTATTATGGTCAGCAAGCAATCATTCTTATGTGAAAAAGAAAAACTAAAGCAACAGGAACCAAAATTAGATGATACTGCAAATGGTTATTACGCCATTGCCTGAATTTTTATAGATTGGGGGCAATACAAGCAGTTTATTTCCTCCAAGATGTTTTTCCTGTAAGGTGAGACAGATGCCTTGGTTATGGTCTCATGGTCTAACAGCTAAGATCCTCAGACATGTGGCTGAGTTCAGAATACTCTCCTAATGAATTAGGCTAAAGATACTAAGTGTTTCTACAGAGACACTAACACAGATCCAAAATGCCACTGCCAATGGTATGACAGTCCAGAAAGTAAATAAGCCTATCATTTCGTGAACCTGCAAACAAGAATTTGTAACCCCAAAAAGTACCCAAATATGGAAGTATACCAAAGCTAGCATCTGACAACACTGTCATCACCTGTAAGCAGAAAGAACAGAGGAGGCCTTACAGGGAACCCCCCCACCCTCTTATCTCCCGTGTTCTGGTCTAAATGTATATTCATATGTATATTACCCACTGTGTTCCTTAACTCGGATTTTCAGAAACACAGCGGCTCTCAGGTCACATTGCAACCTGCAAAATTAATTGAACTCATGTATATAATGTGTCTGATTCATTATAAGCATCCACTGAATGTTAATTCACTTCTCTCTTTCCATCTCCCTTAAAAAGCTAGAAATTCGAGATAAGAATGTGCCACCAAACCCAAGAGACTGGTGACAGTGAGAGGCAACAGCCAGTTTCACTGAGTGCCACCTCCATGCCTGCCAGCCATGCATTGAGCAGAGGACAAAAGGAACGCCCATCCGTGCAGAGGGCAAGAGCAGTGGGCAAGAGGAAAATCCAGTGGCATCAGTGTGTGTGTGTAATGTATATAAATACATATAATGTATATATATTAAAAATGTGTGTGCAAGTGTGTGTGTGTGTGTGTGTGTATATATATACATATATACTTTTTCTTTTGAGACAGAGTCTCACTCTCTCACCCAGGCTGGAATACAATGGCACCATTTCGGCTCACTGCAACCTCTGCCTTCTGGGTTCAAACAATTCTCCTGACTCAGCCTCCTGAGTAGCTGGGATTACAGGTGCCCACCACCATGCCCAGATAATTTTTTTATTTTTAGTAGAAAAGGGGCTTCATCATGTAGGCCAGGCTGGTCTCGAACTCCTGACCTCAATGATCCACCCACCATGGCCTCCCAAAGTTCTGCGATTACAGGCATGAGCTACCATGCCCAGCCCAGGAATGCATGTCTTTAAAAGCCAGTGTGGCAAACAGATCTGCCCTGATCAATGGACCCTAATCCTTCTGATTGACAGGTTCAGGCTATCTCTAGCAGATAGTACACCCTATTGAGAGTGTTCACATTGATCAGGAAATGAAATTTGCCGTCACTTTATTTCACCAGAATAAGGGATTTGCAATGCAATTAAGTGCTAGTGAATTAAACTGAGTCAGCCTTGGACCATTCACAGTTGTGCATGTGCCAACCTCCAAATGACCCACTATGTAGTCACTACAGTGCAGTCAGCTGGGCCAACCACGCAGCCCAGAACTGAGACTAGAGCAGATCTTTTGCACAGCCTCGATTGATAAATGTTGCCGAGTTCATTAAAAATCAGCAACAATGGGCTGGGTGCAGTGGCTCACAGCTGTAATCCCAGCACTTTGGGAGGCTGAGGTGGGTGGATCACCTGAGGTCGGGAGTTCAAGACCAGCCTGGCCAAGATGGTGAAACCCCATCTCCACTAAAAATACAAAAATCAGCCAGGGATGGTAGTGCATGCCTGTAATCCCAGCTACTCAGGAGGCTGAGGCAGGAGAACCGCTTGAACCCGGGAGGTGGAGGTTACAGTGAGCCAAGATCATGCCACCGCACACCAGCCAGGGCAACAGAGAGAGTCTCCATCTTGAGGGGAAAAAAAGGCAGAAACAATAAACTGATCTTTTCACAAGCCAACACATCACTGTTGCTGCTGTTTACACCTAGGAAGTGAAACTGTAACCTGGGTCAAGCCAAAATGTTCTCTCTAGAAATCAAGCACAACTATGCCTGACAGCAGATATCAGATATGTCGAGTATAAATAGATCTGAGATCTTCAGATGAAAGGCCCAGTTCTCTCTGCTGTTGGTGACGTTATTTTGCGGGCATCTGGTATGCCTACCCTCTCCCTCTTTTGTCCTGTGCTTTCCACTTTGCCCCATCTGAGAAAACAGAGCTGGAGGGGACTTTCAGACCAAGCCTTTATCTCTGGTTCACCGAGAGAGAGGGAAAGGGAAAGAAAGAGTGGAAGGGAGATTCTGGGTTCAACTCTTCTGGTCACTGAAATTCAAAGATTACTTGGAATAGGCAAACCTCTTAAAACTGCTTGATGCTCCAGATAACAAGCATGTTTCGTAATGGGCTGTATCGGGGTGACTTGCTGTACCTGCCATGCAATTGTTAATGTTTTAATGAATGTTTTTGCTTCTTTTATTCAAGGCCCTTGGAGTCTTCCAGGATGAAAGGCCTCAGGAGCCTAAAAGGCATTAATGACAGGCTGCAGGTGTTGTTATCCTCCCCAGACACCTGCAATCTAGAAGGCAGAAGGTGACTTTTCAGCCTGAAGCTCTCTTACAAGGTGCAGTTTTTGCAGCTCTGGAAAATCTCCGCAAGAGTGACCTACAGCACCAAGAGAACAGGAGGGCAGAGAGAATAACGATAATATTAACAGCGTGAGTTGAGACGTACCGTGTTGCCGAATGCTGTTTTCAGTACTTTTAATTTGATCCTATACGATTTTACATCTCCCAAAGGAGGAAACTGAGGCAAAGAGAGATGAAGTAGCTCGCTCAAATGTAAACATTGTATAAGTGGAAGAAGACAGGGTTTGTATCCAAGTAGTCTGATTCTGGAAATGAAGCTCTTGACATAGCAAAAGAGACACAGGTATTGAAGCATATTCATTTCATAAAGCCCCTGAGCAACTCGGGTGTGAATAAAGCCCCCATACTGCTGCCCTTGTTCCTCCCCCTAATTCTGGTCTTTTCTTTGATGAATGCCAATCCTATCTACTGTGCCCAAGAAAGTATGTGAAAAGAAGCTCAAGGAAATGAGGGGGCTGAGCATTTGCTCCCTGAATCTAAGAAGGAGCTACGTCAGGTCAGGCTGAGAAACTTGAGAACTAGAGGCTGGAGGAGGCTGCACCGAGCTCCGGGCAGACCCTGTAAAACACAGACCACAGGCAGCTCATGCAGAGGGGCAACCAGGCCAGTGAAAGGCCAGAAAACCACCCCAAATAATGGACCGCTGAAGGACCTCGAGATATTTAGCCTGAAGAAGCAAAGACTCAGGAGACAGGAGAGCTATTCCCAAATAGCTCAGCTGTCCTCTTGGGAAAAGGGATGAGGGCTTCCCTGCCCGGTGATCCCAATGGGGAGAAGTCACACAAAGGCAAAGATGTTAATTTCAGCAAATGCTCAGAGATGTTCAAAGACAAATGAAATTCCTGGTCTCAGTAAGATATTTAAATACCAGCTAGAAGCCCACTGGTGTCCTTGTCGGTAACACACCTTTTCACTCTCAAAAGAGTTTTGGTTTGGGTCTCAATTACTGGTCACCAGAAAGAGCCCCTCAGCTCCCAGAGAGCTTATGTTGGCTTCACAACACTTCCAAGCTTGCAGTTATTAAATCTGTGTATACAAGATGTTTTGAGATAGCAATCCTTTTAAGGATTTGTAACTACATGGCTTAAACTTTTTATCTATGTTTCATCATTTCCATTGTGGTGTTGACCATATCCATTCAAAGGTCTGCTCCATTTTCCTCTACCTACGAGCTCCATGCCAGCAGCGGAAACAAGCCCAGGAATGTTGTACGGAATGGGAAAGGCAGGAAAGTGCTGTTTAGCTTGGAATTCCATGGCTGGGGCAGGCAGGGTGGAGAAGTGACAGAGCTTTCTGAACACGGTGTTCTTTGGGGCGTAGGGAGCCTGATGAAGGGATCTAAGTTCAAAACAAATGGGCAGCAAGGGCAGGAGGGGCGTGAGAAGGGTCCAGGCTGGTGTCCCTGTGGGCCAGGTAGGAAACAGTGTCCAGGACACAGTTGTCCCTTCAGATTACAGCACCGTTCTGTTTTGCTAATTTTTTTTTTTTTTTTGCATGCATCACATACCTTGTGGCTAAAATAGTAGTTTTTAATTACAGTCTATAGGGAGGGAGGAATTAAGAGAAAAAGCAAGTGAAAAGAGAGAGAGAGGCTTTGAAGGGATCTTAGTAAAAGAAATCATCTAAGATGAAGTAATGCTGCCTCCGTTTAAGGAATAGAGCAAGGATCTTTCAAGTCTTTCTAGTTTACGATTGATTATTGCAAAGAGGAACTTTAGTCCTGTGCAGAGTGGGAGTCCCTCTTCCCCTGCTCAGCTGAGGGACTTTAAATCGTCCTGACTCTTTGAGCCGCAGGGTTCACATGTGTTCACACGAAGTCTTTAGGGTAGATGTTTCCAAGGCTCCTACTAACTCTGAAGTTCAGTGATGCTGTGATTTAAGCTTGAAGGAGTTTGTGACTGCCCTGGAAAGACCTTCCTCCGGGTAAAGTAATGAAATGGAGAAAGTGGCAAGAAGAGAATTTGTTCATGAGCTGCTTGTAAATATTAATAGAAACAGACGTGATGAGAAATGTAAGCAAGGAAGTCCCTACACTTTTCCAGAGGACCAACCGCCTCTGTCTCCCTCTCTGTCTTACAGTTACCAACAAGAAGGGCAAAAGCAAGCTCAGATGCCCCTTCTCTTTTGGAAATCTCCTCAAAAAATGAGGTGGTAGGTGTAATGGTGAGAGCTAATGGTGCCCCTTTCTTGAGGGAGCTGAGGAGGCATGGATAGGAGACCAATCTGGCATCAGCAACTGACTTTGTCACTAGACTAGTCAAGCTTAAACTCCATGGGCCAGGGGTACCAGTGGCTTATCGTTCTTTCACCCTATACCATAAGTTAAAGCAGAGACTCTCAAAGGAGAAATCTGGCAAAATGTGGGGTAGACAAGGGAGGTATCAGGGTAGAAATATTAGCAGCAGACCCAGGAAACACCAGGAACCCTGAACCACTAGGGGCTGGTTACCTTCCCACAGGGAAATTCTGCTCTGGGGTCCTCAAAAGCACCCCATTCACAGCCAGCCCTCTCCTAAATGCCCGTCAGTAGTCCCAGGGGACCTGTGTGAAAGAGTGGCTAGTCCGTGTGAATGTCCAGTCTTGGGAGACAGAATAGAATTTTCTCTGTCCAGCAGTGTTAGAATGGGGGAATATATTCTGCACATCTCCTTTACTTCTGAAGGACTGCCAGATTTGCATCTGTACTGTTTGGGGCAATTGAAGCACAGTCCGTGCACTGGAAAACTGGGACCACCAAGGGGCTTACCCCCCAGAGTGCCCTCTACAGCCATCCCACTTAGAAGCCAGGGAAGCTTATGAAGCTTTGAATGCAGCTGATTGTCATCTCTGAGGAAGGAAGCCACCAATAAAGACCCAGGCCCTAGCTGATGATATCATAATAGTACCTTCCCTGTGTATCATGCCTGGCAGTGTGCAAAGCTTTTATGTATACTGTCTCATCGGGTGCTGATGACAACCCTGTGAAGTAAACAGAACTGATACTATCACCCCTGTTTTAAAAATTAAAGCAGAAAACTTAAGCTCAAAGTGACCTAATGACATACTCAAGCTCCCACAGGTAGGGAATGGCGGGCATGGACTTTGGTGTCTACATTAATGAAAGGCAGCACTTCAAAAGTGAGCTAAAGGAGGCAGAACCAATCCTCTTTGCTTTACAGAATGTGCTTTCATTCACGCCACTGTCATGAAAGCTCTAGGGAGAGAACCTCGCATCATTCTTTTGTAAGCACCTGAATCCCTGGCAAATCATTAGGCTTTCTAGAGCCCGCTCCCCATGTGTACCATGCTCAGCTCCCCAGAGTCATATTGAGTGGAAAAGTTAATAATAATCTCAGCTTTCCTGTGGCACCAATTAGTACTTAATAAATTGAACACCCACACAGGCCTCACCAAGCCCTGCAGGGCTTTACGGCCACAGAGAAAATGTTATCTTTTTGCTCAAGAAACTGACAATCTTAAGAGGAAATAGAAGATGATGCATATCAAGTTAACCAGGACATAAAATACTTCACCAAATACCAGCATGTGAAGTCTAAATATAGGTGAGCTATGTCTCAAGGAAAACTCATTAGGATTTGGTCATACTCTATGTCTGAAGCCAATCACTGGAACAAGCATATTCACCTTGCCTACTGTCATTAGTAAATCAAAACACACTTGCATAGATTCAGACGCAAGCTTTAATTTCACAAGCCTTGCATATTCTACTACTACTACAACTAATATACTGCATAATTCCCTTTCACTTTTTAATTCCTTTATATGAACATACAAACTACGAACACTAATAATAATCGTTTCCATTAATTAAATGTTTACTCTATGTGTATGTAATGGCTTTATAACTGTGATCTCATTAAATTCCCTCTAAGACTGTATGAAGTAGCTTTTATTAACTCCACTCTTTGCATAGAGAAACTGAGGACTAGAGAGATTTTGAATAAATCTGCCCAAAGTCATATAGCATATAAATGGAAAAGGCAGAATTTAAACCAAGATCCTTCTAAATCCAAAGCTCTTAAGAAGTTTATTATTTCCTTAGTTTAACCTTATGATGTCTTCATGAAGTAAGTAAGGAAGGTTGTATCAATTCACTTTTTAAAGGGGCAACACCCAAAGGTGCCACTAACTCTGCAACTCAGTTCTACTTACAATCCATCCCATCATCTTTCCAAGGTAACAGCAACTACTTGCATTTAGAGGAAAATCAAGAGTGTCGTAATTAGCCTTGAGACTGAATATAAACAGGAGTGCAATTTGTGCATTTTTAAATTGTTCTTTGCTTCATGGATAGCATCACAACCAAATGTTAAAAACTCTACCTTTTACCCAATGGAGAATGCAGATGGTTTGGAAGCTTCAAAGCCACACTGGAAATGACCTATATTTGAGAAAAGTCCTGCCCTCGCCTCTCCTCAAAGCTGCATAAAGCCAGAGGTGGAAGAATAATCAAGCAGACTCCCCTGAGCAATCACCCAATTTAAAATAGCAGTTAAGTCTGGATCCCTGATGACTCAGCAGAGTCCAAACTCCACTGGAAATTCTCCCCATACATCCTGCCCACTTTCAGTTTGCCTCCACAGAGATTCACCTTCTCTGAAACTCTGCCATACTTTCTAATCACCATAGCAAGTTGGACAAAATGTGTATCTTGGCCATAGTACTCCCACTTGCATGAATCCCTATAAAAACTGTGGCCCTGCTATAATTCATCAGAAAGTCACATGTCACCATCAATAAAGTCACATCCTCAGGCTCCTCTTCAGTAAAATAATACTAATAGGACCTACCTTATTGCATTATGGAGATTAAGTGAGACAATAAGCAAAAAAGTTTATAGCATAGTACCTGGTACATTTTAAGTAGTTCATAAATATTAGCCAGTCAACATTATATTGTTATTATTATGGATGAGAAGGTTAAGTCTGCTAAATTTCACTAAGGAGAATATGACTAATCAGAATATATGATGGGATTTTTTTTTTAAGTCTGAGTTGGATCCTTTCTCAGCCTGACAATGCTTCAACAAAGAAAAGACAAGATGTAGAATTATTCATATAGTCACTTTGGCTCATGTTATGGTTCATAATATTGCAATGGATCAAGGAAAGAATAAAAGGATGGGAACCACTTGCCTTTATTAGAGGGAGGGGAGCCTTGCATGAAGAAGTTGTATTTTTCATACTTTTGCTCCTTTGTGCACTATATCTTTACGTGTTCAATTTTTCTATGTCATAAATTAAAAGCAATAAGGCTCAGAGAGAACATGCCTTCCTGAAAGTATGTGTATGAGTTACTAGTAGAAATGGAATTGAAGTAATTTCCATTTTACCACTGTATTACTTTTCTAAGTCTGCTGTGATGAATTACCACTAACTTCGTGGCTTAAAACAGAAACTTATTCTCTCAGAATTCTGGAGGCAAAAAGTCTAAAATCTGTTTCACTGGGCAGAAATTAAGGTATCAGTGGGACTCCACTTCCTCTGGAGGCTCAGGAGCAAATCCTTCCGTGCCTCTTCTGACTTCTGGCGGCTGCCAGCACTCCTTGGCTTGGGGCTGCATCCTCTGCCTCCACAGTTCTGTTGCCTGCTCTCTTCTGTATGTGTCAAATCTCCCTCTGCCTTCCTCTCATAAGGATACATGTGATCATATTTAAGGCCCACCCTGATGATCCAGGATAATCTCCATCTCAAAATGCTTAAGTTAATCATATCTGCAAAGTCCATTTTTGGCATATAAGACCACAGTCACAGGATATGGATATCTCTGGGGTCGGGTTGTAGGGGGTAGCATTTTCAGCCTACCACAACCACTTTTTCTGCTAACCTCTTTATTCAGCTTTGCTTATACCACTTTCACCAGATGAAAAAAAAAAGGATTTTAGAGATACTGCTGATTAGACTATACTCCTTAATTTTGAAGGGGTTTTTTCCCCAGACCTCCGCACGAAACTTCAGCTACTAGAACAATCTGGATTCATTCAATCCATTTCAGGTCAGCAAATGTTAACTGAGCATGCATCTGTGTTTCAGGCACTGTGGGGATTTCAGAGATGAGTAAGATATATTCTCTGTCCCCCCACCCCCAGGAATGAACCAGGTGGAACTAGAAAAAACAGCAGTTTCACTTCCCTATATGAAAAACAACAGAGTAAACAAGAAATCAACAGCAATAAACACCTGGAAATCACAGTGGGACCTGGGCCTATAGTCTTAAAAGGATCTAGTGTCAGATGTTCTGGATGTATTCACAACTACCCCTAGAAAATAGTTGAGAACTGTAAAGGGGTTCCCCAGATGCTTTTAATATTATCTTGACATTGACATTTTTGAAGAATACAAATCCAACTTTAAAGATGAAATATAACTCATTTTGAATGTGTATGATGATTTCTTGCATTTAGACTCAGGTTACACAGTTGCTGCCTGAATACTTCATAAGTGACATTGTGCCCTTCTCAGGAGACACACAATGGCCATCTGCCCCTTCAAGCTGAAGTCAATTTTAATTACCTGGTCAAGCTGTTATTTGATTTCTTGACTGTGTAAAGTGTTATCTGAGTTCCCTATTGTAGGGCTACTTTTTCCTTTACAATTAATAAGCAATCTGTGGTGAGACAGATTAAGACCATGCAACTGGCCTGTTCCTCATTAAAATGTTCCTCTGTATTTAGTATCTATTGATGATCATGTCTAAATTCACGTTTACTATAATAGCTGCAAAATGATGATCTTTCAACTTCAGCACATCCTCCGTATTCACCAGTCAGCTTCTTGCTTTGTAAAGTAAGCAAGAGTCTTCTCTTCTCATTCATTTACGTACAAATTTATCTGCCTATCTGTTTATCATCCATATGGACTCACGGAGTCCTGTTTTTTCCAGTGGCTTACAATTCAATACTGTGCTTAATTGTTTTGGTGCTTAGATTATACCATATTTAGCCAGGAGGAACCTCAGGGGGCTCGTTTGTCCCTGTGAACGTCCCCATCGCTTTTTTGTAGATATTTCTTTACTTTCTGGCATATCAAGATGTTCCAGGTTCATCTTGCACCTACCCTATCCCAGCTCTGGAATTGGACACTTATTTGAGGAGCTCTCGTTCCTCTTAGTATTAGAGACCAAGATTTGAGTGCTAGTTTTTCATTGCTATGGGGGAGTCTTTCTTTCTAAGTCTTTTTAAAATATACTCTTTTTTTTTTTTTATGGAGACAGGGTTTCACCATGTTGGCCAGGGTGGTCTCGATCTCCCGACCTTGTGATCTGCCCACCTCAGCCTCCCAAAGTGCTGGGATTACAGGCGTGAGCCACCGCGCCCGGCCAAAATATACTCATTTATTTACACATACATATACAAATATACATACACACATAGACAAATATATATATGTGCATACGTGTTTATGCGTATATGCATGTATGTATATATGTATTTCATATATAAATATAAGAAATCATGACTTTATACTGATGCCTCTAATTCCTATTGAACCCATAGGTTCCTTCTTGCCTTCCTCCATTCCATGTGTTGATGTCCCTTTCCCATAATGAAAACTTGGCTTTCAACAGCATTTACTCATTTGCCCAATCTCATGATACATCCAAAATAGTTCCACAATTGTTTCACAATCTACCACAAGATGAATAAGGTACATACACTAAAAATAGTTCAGCTGGCCAAGAATGAGTAATTAAATACAATCAATAATTTAAAAAACCTAGCAATCACAAAAAGGACTGAATCACATCGATTCACAGCCAAATTTTACCAGACATACAAAGAAGAGCTGGTACCAATCCTACTGAGGCCATTCCAAAATATCGAGGAGAGGGGAACTCCCCACTAGCTCATTCTACAAAATCAGTATCATCCTCATACCAATATCTAACGAAGACACACACACAAAAACTACAGACCAATATCCCTGATTAACACGGACATAAAAATCCTCAAAAAAAATATTAGCAAACTGAATCCAGCAGTACATCAAACAGTTAATTCATCACAACAAGTGGGCTTTATTCCTGGGATGCAAGGATGGCTCAATATATGCAAATCAACAATGTGATACACCACATAAACATACTTAAAAATAAAAAACATGATATGATCATGTCAATAGATGCAGAAAAAGCATTTGAAAAAATCCAACATCCTTCATGATGAAAACCCTCAACAAACTAGGCATCAAAGGAATATACCTCAAAATGATAACAGCCATTTAAAACAAACCCACAGCCAACATAATATTGAATGAGAAACCACTAAGAATTGGAACAAGACAAGGATGTACACTCTTACCATTCGTATTCAGCATAATACTGGAAGTCCCGGTCAGACCAATCAGGCAAGAGAAAGAAATAAAAAACATCCAACTAGGAAAATAAGTCATCAAACTATCTCTTTGCTGATAATATGAAATTATACCCAGAAAACCTTAAAGATTCCACCAAAAAACTCCTTGTCCTGGTAAATTTCTGCAAAGTCTTATGATATAAAATCAACACACAGGCCAGTCATGGTGGCTCACGCCTGTAATCCCAATACTTTGGGAGGCTGAGGTGGGTGGATCACTTGAGTTCAGAAGTTCAAGACCAGCCTTGCCAACACAGTGAAACCCTGTCTCTACTAACAATACAAAAATTAGCCAAGCATGGTGGTACATGCTTGTAATCCCAGCTACACGTGGGAGGCAGAGGCAAGAAAATCGTTTGAAACCAGGAGGCAGAGGTTGCAGTGAACCAAGATCATGCCACTGCAGTTCAACCTGTGCAACAGAGCAAGATTCTATCTCAAAAAAAAAAAAAAAAATCAACACACAAAAATTAGTATCATTTCCATACACCAATAACATTCAAGTTGAGAACTAAATCAAGAACATAATCCTATTTACAATAGCCATACATGGAAAAAAGACAAAAAAAAAAAAAAAAAAAAAAACAAAATAAAAAAACCATAAACGGAAAAAAAAAAAAAAAAAAAAAAAACAGGAATACATACATCCAACAAAGGAAGTGAAATATCCCTACAAGAATTATAGAACACTGCTAAAAGAAATTATAGACAACACAAACAAATGGGAAAGCATGCAGTGCTCATAGCTTGGAAGAATCAATATCATTAAAATGGTCATACTGCCTAAAGCAGTCTACAAATTCAACTCCCTATCAAACTACAACATTATTTTTTTCAGAATTAGGAAAAAACTGTTTTAAACTCCATATAGAACCAAAAAGGGCCTAAACAGCCAAGACAATCCTAAGCAAAAGAATAAAGCCAGAGGCATCGTATTACCCAACTTCTAACTATACTATAAGGCTACAGTAACCAAAACAGCATGGTACCTGGTACAAAAAATAGACACATACAAATGGAACAGAATAGAGATGCCTGAAATAAAGCTGCATACCTACAACCAACTGATCTTCGGCAAAGTCAACAAAATTAAACAACGGGGAAAGGATAACCTATTTAATAAGTGGTGCTGGGAAAACTAGCTAGCTATATGCAGAATAAAACCAGACCCCTTTTTCTCACTATATACAAAAATTAACTCAAGGTGTATTAAAGATTTAAACATAAGACTTCAAGCTATAAAAATCCTAGAAAACCTAGGAAGTACTCTTCTAGACATTGGTGTAGGTAAATAATTTATGGCTAAGTCCTCCAAAGCAAATGCCACAAAAACAAAAATTGACAATTGGGACCTAACTAATCTAAAGAGCTTCTGCACAGCAAAAGAAACTATCAATAGACTAAACAGACAACCTACAGAATGGGAGAAAATATTTTCAAACCATGCATCTGACAAACACCTAATATCCAGAATCTATAAGGAACTTAAACAAATCAACACCAAAAAAATAATAATAATCCCATTAAAAAATAGGCAAAAGGTATGAACAGACACTTCTCAAAAGAAGACATACAAGCCACCTACCAACATATCAAAAAATGCTCAAAATCACTAACAGAGAAATGCAAATCAAAACCACAGTGAGATACCATCTCACACCAGTCAGAATGGCTATTATTAAAAAGTCAAAAAATAACAGTTGTTGACAAGGTTGTAGAGAATAGAGAACACGTATACACTTTTGGTGGGAATGCAAATTAGTTCAGCCCCTGTGGAAAGCAGTTTGGAAATTTCTCAAAGAACTGAAAATAAAGATACTATTCAACCTAGCAATCCCATTACTGGGTATATACTCAAAGGAAAATAAATCATTCTATCAAAAAGACACCTGCAGTCATATGTTTCTTGGGGTTTTGTTTTGTTTTGTTTTTTTAAGAGAGTCTTGTTCTGACACCCAGGCTGGAATGTAGTGGCACGATCTTAGCTCACTGCAGCCTCGAACTCTTGGGCTCAAGCAATCCTCCCTCAGCCTCCCACATAGCTGGGATTACAGGCACGAGCCACCGCGCCCAGTTGATTTGAGGTGTTTGTTTATTCTTTTGCAGAGAGAGGGTCTCACTTTTCTGCCCAGGCTGGTTTTGAACTCTTGTCTTCAAGCAATCCTCCTGCCTCAGCCTCCCAAAGTGCTAGAATTACAGGTGTAAGCCATCTCACCCAGCCTGTACTTGTATGTTTATCACAGCACTATTCACAATAGCAAACACATAGAATCAACCCAGGTGCCCATCAATGGTGGGTTAGATTTTATAAATGTGGTGCATATACACCATGGAACACTCTTAATACACAGCCAGAAACAAGAAGGAAATTGTGTGCTTTGCAGCAACATGAATGCAGCTGGAGGCCAGTATTCTAAGCAAATTAATGCAGAAACAGAAAACCAAATACAACATATTCTCATTTATAACTAAGAACTAACATTGGGTACACATGGACACAAAAATGGGTACAATAAACACTGGGGATTCTAAAGGCGGATAGGGAGGGAGGGGAGCAAGTATTGAAAAACTATCAGATGCCTTGTTCACTTACGTTCACTACTTGGGTGATGAGATCATTAGAAGCCCAAACCTCAGCATCGCACAATATACCCATGTAACAAACCTGCACATGTACCCAGTGTATCTAAAATAAAATAAAATTTTTAAAGTTATAAATAAATAAAAAGAGCTCAGGAGTTGTTTGCAATTCTCCCCCACTCAACTTCACCTAAGACTGACCAGTAGATAGTCAAGCACTGTATTCATGAGTGCCTTAGATTCGTTCTTTCTTTCGTTTTTTCCCCTTTCTGCGTGGTTATAGTACCCGTTTGAAATACAACTGAGGTCACTTGTTTCCATTTACTTTCGGTTTTAGGCTTTTCTTTCCCTTCTCATCTTGCTATAGTTTTATTTTCAAACACGTAGATTAACATGCTTCCAAAAGTCAAAACTATACCAAAAAAAATTTCTTAAAGAAGTGTCACTCTCTCCAGAATCGTTTCCATTTCCCACCTCCAGTAAATAATCAGCTTCATTGTTTTCTGATCCTTCCTGAATTTCTTGTGGT
Source organism: Cebus imitator (assembly GCF_001604975.1). Lineage (NCBI taxonomy): Eukaryota > Metazoa > Chordata > Mammalia > Primates > Cebidae > Cebus > Cebus imitator. Next base: position 1,124,153 of record NW_016107317.1, on the reverse strand, counting down.
AACAATAAGCAGATATATGTACATTTTGTATCACCCGTTTTCTTTCTTACACTAAAGATAGCATTCTATATACCTAATGTACTTAGCATTCCATGTAAGTTTATAGAAATCTCCCTCGTTTTGCTTTGTATTTCATAGCTGCACCATACCTCATTGTGTGTATGAACAATATTTAATTCCACCAATTTCCTATGCTTGGACATTTAGGTAGTTTCTATATTTTACAATTACAAATCTGTTGTAATGAGTATATTGTTGGAGGTGTATCTTCAGGGTAAATTCCTAGAAGTAGGATTTCTGGGTGAAGATATTGCCAAATTCACCAAAGGGGTGCACCATTTGGGATTCCCCCAGCAATGAGTGACAGCATCTGTTCCCCACAACATCATCAACAGATTGCATTGTCAAACTTCATAATTTTGTCAGTCTAATGAATAAGAAGTGAAATTTCATTCTAGTTTTAATTTGCATTATGTTTATTATATGTAAAGTTGGACAACTTTTCATATATTTAGGGTCATTCGTATGTGTCTCTTTTTTTTTTGTCCCTTGAGGCACTCTTGCTCTGTCACTGTTGCCCAGGCTGGAGTTCAGTGGCAGGATCATGGCTCACTGCAGCTTCCTCTTCCCAGGTTTAAGCAATCCTCCCACCTCAGCCTCCCAAGTAGCTGAGACTACAAGCATGCACAACTATGCCCAGTTAATTTTTGTACTTTTTGTAGGGATAAGGTTTTACCATGTTGCCCAGCCTGGTCTCGAGCTCCTGGGCTCAAGTTATCCTCCTGCCTCGGCCTCCCAATGTTCTAGGATTATAGGTGTGCATCACTACAACCGGCGCATTCATATGTCTCTTTTTGCGAATTGTCCTTTCCTGAATTTTGCTCATTTTGCTACAGAGCTTTGGTCTTTTTTTTCCCTCCTTTTAATTAAAAAAAAAAGTTTGTTTATTAGAGATATTAGCCTTTTGTCTTTGGTATATGTTACAAATATTTTCTCCCTGTTGTGATTTGTTTTTAGTTTTGTTTATGATGGAGATTTTTGCCATGCAGAAGTTTGGGGGTTTTTTAATGTAGTCAAATTTTTTAATCTTTCCTTATCAAGTATCTGGATTTTTAGTCGTAGGTAGAAAGCCTTTATTTACATCCAAGTTGTACAGAAATTTACCCATGCTTTCTTTTAGTACTTATGTAATTTCATTTCTAAAATTCAGATCTCTAGTCCATTTGGAGTTTATTCTTGTACATGATTTTTAAACAAATATAATTTACAGTTCTCTAAATGGCTATCTAGTTTATTCCAACAACATTTCTTAAAAAGATCATCTGTGCCCCAGTGATTATAAGCATCATCTTTGTCCTATTCTGGAAATCTATACATAGTTGTGTTTATCTCTATGGTCTGTTTACCTAGTCATGGGCCAGTACCACATTGTTTTAATCACAGAGGCTTTGTAGTATGTTTTATTATCTATTAGGGCTGGCATCACCTCAGAGCTCTTCCTTTACAGGGTTTTCCTAGGTAGTCTTGTGCATTTTTTTCCCATATGAACTTTAATATCAACTTGTATTGGTCTTTAAAAATACTCATGGTTATTTGTATTAAATGTATAAATTAACTTAGAACGGACATCTTAATCAAGTTAAGACGTGCCAAAAATAAGGCATGTTGTTCCATTTGGTCAAGTTATTGGGACGTTTGAGATTTGATGTTCTCTCTTAGACATTTCCTTAGGTAGTTTTGGTCATTAAGTAAAATAATAAGTATTTCTTAAGCAGCTACTGTGTTCTTGGCACTATATTAGGCACGATAGAAGTAAAAAAGCAGATTCTGTCCTCAGGCAGCTTAGCATTTCACGAGGTAAACAGACTAACACACCGAAAGCAAAGCAGCCATGCTGTGTGAGTGCAGAGAAAAGCGGGAGTAAGGAGGGCTAGAGTCACGAGGTATTGAGACTGGAATCACGTGCCCTGGGGTTGTGAAGATTTAGGCGGGCAGCAGGGAGCAGGAAGGGATTCCAGTGAGGGGAACCCTGGCAAAAGCTTAGAGGAGGACTGAGTGTGTCATGTTTCACAGAGCAGAGGGCCCCATCCAGACTGTTAGCTGGAACTCTGGGTGAGGCCAATATTACACTCCCTTCCAGCCTCTGAGAGTTATGCCTCCATGTTAATAGTCCCCAAACACTAATTATGTATTCATTAAAATGATGTTAGTGAATGTTTACTGGGTTTCCAGATACCAGTCCTTTAGAAGGGTAATTTCTGTACATTGTTACCTGTTCAGGAAATGGCCACCTGTTCAGGAAATGGCCTTGAGTTGTGCCATCCAATACCGTAGCTACCATGGCTGTGGAGGTCTTATGATATGGATAGTGCGACTGAGCAACTGAATTTCTAATTTTATGTAATTTGAATTCATTAAATTTTATTTATAAAATGAATGCAGTATAAAATATTTTTTATTAAACCCAACTTTATTGTTTGGGAAGGGCTACATTTTAAACATAGTGTTGTATAACATGATTGCTATATCACAGTATGTGTGTCCAATTTACTTTTTTCTTTTAATTAATAATTATTCCCAGTTTGTAAGTGGACAATTTACTTTTCTTTAATGTAGCTACTAGAAAATTTTAAATGACATATGTGGTTCACATTGCATTTTGCTTTGACAGCACTGGTCTAGAGTCTCAGAACTCAATGTGGTCTGGCTGTACTCATGTGAGAGCCCACCCAGACCTTCAAGATCTGCGCTTGACTAAGTTCCCCTGGTGAATCCTACACACAATAAGAGAAGCACTGATCTGGATGACTTCAGAAGACATCCAGCCATTGGCAGGTACCCAGCGTGACACCCCCCCAAATCCTTCTGGGGCCAGGGGAAGGAGGCGGCTGAGGGAGCACAAGGAGACCCCTGCCTGCCATTGTGACATCACAGAGTAAACCCCATGGGTCACCCGGCCCCGCCCTGGCTGGCATTCTGCCCTCAGGACATCCTCTTCAATCCACCACATACCACCTTACCCCTCTGCTGGCAAGAGGGGCCTGATTCATCCTCACACGAAACATTCTTTCCAGCTGATTGAGACGGTACAGAAGAGAAACTGAAACTTCTCTGCCTTTGCACTGCCAAAGTGAATGAGCGATCCCTCTCAACTGACTCAAAATGTTTACCTCACCCAGGAGGTAGGTACATTGATTGTGAGATCTCATGTACATCTCATACACATACCCTTAATGCTGGATTTGTAATACAGGCTACACTAACTTAGCAATTTCATAGATATCTCATGGTCACAGAAAGGAGCTTGGAAGTGCACTATAGGGTTCTACAAAATGGAATGAAAATGTGTTACTCAGCCTAGTGTTCATAGATAAACCTGGTATGTCCATACCTTGGCCTGTTACCTTCTCATCTTCCTTCATTAAAACTTCCATTTCTTCTTCCCTTGCCTCATCATCTTCCTTTTCCTCTCTGTTCCCCGGGCCCCCTATGCCTCTCCTTTTTTCTTTTCATCCGTATTATTCCTGTTGCCAAAATCTGGACTCTAGTAAAGGCCCAGTAGTGGTGGCAACGATAGAGCTGTGGGTCACCCTGGTGAGCTGAAAGAGCAGACATTAAGTTCTATGCCAGAGAACAGTGAGGCATCCCCAAGGTCCCGCTGGAAGCCAGCTCTAATCTGGAACTGGGAAGAACACAAGATCGAGCTCTTCCTAGTCTCAGAGAATCCAGGAGAGTCTTCAGGGGTCCTTCCAGACCCAGGAAGACTCTCACACACTGCAGAGAAGTTGTGGCTTGTTTAGGATTGGACCTACATCCTGAAACGACCAGCCGCCCAACTTTCAACTCTAAGGGTTACTTAAAAAAACAAATGCTGTGCATTCTCAAATATTTTGCCTTTCTCAGGAGAGAAATATGAAGCTTGCAATTAGGCAGCAAACTAGCACATACACACACACACACACACACACACACACACACACACACACTCCAACACAGGGAGCAATGTGGTATGTTGTTGACCAGCTGGAAGTTAGGATCTCAAAGGAAAGAACAGGATAATTTAAGGGGCACTTCTGTGACTGCAGAGCTGAGCTGGTGGTTCTGAAGAGCCATCAAAGTGTGGGCTCAGGCAGCCTCCCTAAATCAGAAGCAGCCCAAAGTGAATAGATGATAAAGAAGTGAATGTGAACATGACAGAAAAAGCCAGTCATGGCTCAGAATATATTTTATTATTGTTCTTTATCAGTGGTTTTCTAGGAGAGACACAGAGGGAATATGGGAGAGTCTGGTTGCCAATATATACCTGAGGAGTATAAAGTACACTTAATCCATTGTCTCATTCTGCAGGAGGTCCCATAATCTGGCCTGCAATCTGTACATTTTGTTAAAGGTGACTGTGCCCTGGCTTGTACTGAGTGGCAGCCCTGTGATGAGTCAGGCAGCAGTCCTAGAAGGTTGCCAATGTTGACTCTACTATTTACTTGTTTTGTGGCCTTGAGCAAGTCAAACCCTCTCAATCGGAACCCTCACTTGTAAACTGGAGATGCCACGTCTCTTTCAGGCTAGTTGAGAGGTTAAGGAAGAAGTCTGTGAAGAGTCTCGCAAAGTGTCTGCTAGTAGCACAGGTTCGCTTCCCCTTCGCTTCTGCTTAGAGGCACTCTTCCTCTACCTCTTTTATTTTCACAGAACTGAAGACCACTCACTGCCCTCATTTGCCCCTGAGGGTAAATTTAACCCTGTGGGAGGTTAAGTAACTTGGCCAAAATCCTCAGTGCAGTCGTTCCTAGAGTCGTAAACAGAACTCGGATCTGCTAAGGGGTCTGGGAGGCGGAGTCCCGCCCCTCGGGTCCTCCAAAAGAGGCGGACATCCCCTTCCCTTAGAACGGGAGCCTGGGACCCGCAGCTTTGGGAAGCAAGGGCAGGGAAATGCCTGACTTTGGACTCCCAGCAGCCCGGCACATCCCGAGCTCTGGCCCACCGGCCTGGGTGTGAGGAATCCTTCCCACCGACGACCCTGTCTCTCCCGCCCTCCCAGCCTCACCAGGCCGCAGAGGGGCCGCGCCACCGCCTCGGGTGACCTAGCGCCCCGGCCCAGCTCCCGGGCACACATAGCCGTGCCCTCCGCTGTTCGCCGGGTCCCCCGGGCTGCCCTGGCCGTCCCTGCTCTCTGGGAGGGCCCCGGGGACATGGTTCTCAGCCGACGCAGGAAGACCCAGAGGAAGAAACAGCCCCGCTCCCCAGCCCCACCCGGTCAGGAAACCTGAGGTGTTAGCGGCCACGGGGCGGGGCCTCGAAAACAATGCCAAACACGCCCCGCCCGTTGCCGTGGCAACGCGACCCGTTGCTAGGCGACCAGGCGCCGTAGTAAACGGGAGGGGATGCGTTACTCATCGGGGTTGGAGACGAGGGGGGAGCGCTCGGAAGTGAAGATGACGCGGCCCAGGCATCCCCTAGAGGCCCCACCCGTTAGGTCCCGCCTCGCCCCGCGGTCCCCAAGAGCCCCCGGCCCCAGCCGACCCGCGGGCGCCGTCACCCGCGCGTGAGCGATTGCCCCACAGGATGTGCAGATGTGGCTGCCCCTCTGATTCACCCCAGCTGCTTGGGGCCTGGAAGAAAGGCGGCTTCCTCTCCTGGAAATGACTGCATTAGCAAAAGTCCTCAAACAATTCCATTAAAAAGCGGAAAGGGAAAGACGAGAACTAGGCCCCGAGATGCTTTTCTAGGGTCCTTCCTACTGAATGGAAGTGGAAGTATTCCCAGAACTCGGGACCTATGTTAGGAAGAGTGGAGCCATTTGATTGTGCGAGCATTTGAGATGATGTGGCCGCTTACACGTGGTTACAGTTGAGGATAAATCCCGGAGCTAAGTGTCCTGCAGTGCTGTAGTCATTTTGGACACTAAGTACGGGCATTTTGGTGGCATTACTCTTCCCTTCCCGGCTAGGAAACAAATGTGAAAATGTCCTGTGGGAAGACCTTTGCCTTCATCAGTGAAGGAGTCGAAGGTCAAGCACTGATGTAAAACATTGCAGTTAGAGCAGCAAAAGCTCAAAAGGTTAGAGATACATCATCCAAAATGGCATCTAATCTGTAGGGGACCACCTAGCTTGGAAAAGGACATAACATTTCCAATCTGTCACTGGCTTTTGAGCAATGTGTTTGTCCCCTGATCTCTGTGCACTAAAGATAATACTCTTTCATGAGATCATCACCGTTTTCTGGGTTTTGCTCATTGAAAAGCAGGAGTGTTTCCACAGGTGAGAGGAAATGGATTGGCAGAGAATCTGTTTGATGAAACTCTGGGTGTATCTGTGTAGAAAGGCTTAGGGTGTGTCTGTGGACCCATGGGCTTCCTTTGTAGCTTCTCACTGCTCTTACATATGTGAATCGGGAAGCATCCTCTTTCCTTTAGCAACAGAAGGCTGTTTGGACACACTTCTTTATTCACATCTTCACTGAGGATTCCTAATTGTATCCATGAGCCTTGCTTGCATTACACACTTCATTCATTCATTCATTCATAGACGTTAAAACACTGCGAGGTTCTGAGGATCAACAATGAATAAAACATAGCTGCGACTACATCAAGCAACTTAAAGTCAAGTGAACATAACAGACAAGTAAGCCATGTGATGAGTTACACGAGAGAGGCACATGCTAGACAGGCAGGAGCAGAGAACAGGGGCATGGTCATCAGACCCGTGACAGCTGAGGCATTTACACCCCACTCCAGCCCTTTCTCTACTGAGTAACAGAAAGAAGCTAATCATGCGTGGGTTGGAAATCTGGCTCCTGGGAGGACAGAGATACTCCTACCAGTCAGGACAAACAAACCTTTCCTGGAAGATGCCAGGATGGATGACGTGAAACAAAAATAAAACACTGGATCCCTTAGCCCCAGGCCTTGGCATTAGGGAAGTGGTGTGGTATATAACCTGCTCTCCAGCTGAGCATTCACACCTATCATTTTAATCACCTCTAACCTGCAGTGTACTCGCAAAACAATAAACTGCATTCCCATTTACAGAGTATGTGTGGGTGCCCCCAAACCACTGTTTTCCCTTGATGCACACCCTAATAAATGTGGTTTTGTCCAGTACAAGGAACAGTGACTGAGGACTTTAGCAAATATAGGTTAGTCCCCACCATTGGCCCTGTGGTGTCATAATGGTGAGGTGCATCCATATTCCTGCGGAGGTCATCTTGGAATGGTCACAGCCCAACATACCAGAGCTAAATACTGTTTTTAGATGTGGAAACTTCTTGTCTGTGCTGAGTCATGAGCTTCTGAGCCGAACCTAATTATATTTATGTCACATTGACTAGCAATTACTTCTTCTGTTCTAAGAGAGGAAAGGGAAGAAAAAAATATTAACATGCCCAAATTACAATGAAAGGAAGTGAGTGGGATGCTGGGCTCTGATGTTTGTGGCCAGGCAGAGAAACTCATGTTTTGTCAAAAAGAGGAAATTAGACGTTGTGGCCCAGGGTCCTTGGGGAAGCGGTGATCAAGACTGGTCACATCCAGCAGCCAGGCAGCAAAGCACACACACACAAAATGCACAGCTTCCTAAGGGGTGGATCCAGGTTTTGTGGAGGCCTAAAATAATATAATTTTGGAGGCCCTCTTTAAGAAAAAGAGTACACAGTTGCAAGTACAAATTAGGTAACAAGGTTTGAGAAGGGGTGGAGTGAGTAGGAGACATGGAAGCTGAAGTTTCATTAGCTTCGCTCTAAATCCATCCCTGGGCCTCCTCATACAACGCACTTAAGACTCTACCACTCCCATCCCCTTTTCCCTGGAGAAGAGAACTTCAGGCTATTAAGGCACAGGGGGTGCAGTTTATGAGCAGAGGCAATAAAAACTGAAGACATCAGGCAGTGCCAAACAGTGACTCAAGCGGGACATGAGAAGTGTCTGCAAGTATTTGAAGGGTGTAAGCACAGAGAAGGGAAAATAATTGTTCACTGTTCTGGGGTGGAAAGAGAATGAAGATACAATTCAGTAAAGAAAAATGTGCACAAAACTCATCAAGAAACATTGGCTGTGTTTTCTGATACTGTGGAGTTGTATTTCCCATGGGAAGTATTTGAGGATCTACTGAGTCACTGAAAGCTGGAACTGGCCACACCAAAAAAAAAAAAAGTGCTACAGGAAACAATCCTACGAGACTCTTCTAGGGAGTGGCTAGATGTCCCCAAAGTTGAGCCAGAGCCCTGAATTCCATAAAGATGACATACGGCATTCTGTAGATTAGCAGGCAGGGAGGATGCCAAATGAATAAAAAGAGAAGGATCCTACAGGGAGGAGCTGCCACCTCCACCCACATTTTGCTGACTGGTAGGGGAAGCACGTGACGGAAGCGGAAATGATGAGGTTATAGCGCCACCCAGCGTTGTGATGAAACTAGTAGCCAGGAAACCAACAGAAAATGCAACAGTAAAAAAAAAAAAAAAAAAAAAAAAAAAAAAGAACACAAAATTCCTGCTTCTCCTCCCAAAGGAGAGCGAGTTTTGTCACAATGAATAAAGGGTTGTTTGGGCAATGCAGAAAATATACCCAAAGGTGGCACATGTTTATCAAATTTGCTTGTTAACATCAGTCCAAGGAGAGCAGACATTACGGGTGATAAGAGCAGGATCCAAAGCAACTCGTTCAGCTTAAATGTGGTCTGATTCAAACACTGAAGTTCAGGAGAACCTGCCTTTGATTCCCTAAATGAACTGCACAAATACAGAACGGGAAAGACATGACCTCATGGCTAATCTGGAAGAGGGGGAGGAAGGGCCGGGCAGGATATAGAGGGTTTTATTAAATGTAAGCCCAAAATGAGTCGAACAGGTGCCATTTTTCATTAATTCCTTGGGTATATGTTAAGAACTTTCTAAAATTACCAATTCCTGGGCCTCACCCAGAACTACTATGAAATCTCAGGGTGGGTCCAGGAATCTGCATATTTTCCAAACTTCCAAAGATTGTTCTGATACTCCATCAGAACTGAGAACGACTGCTCTAAAATGAAAGAGAGGTCTTTGAGGAAGTTACATTTAAGACAAATGCAGTAGTTATAATGGAATATAGAAAGTGTTGTGAGAAGGCTGGGTGCAGTGGCTCACACCTGTAATCCTAGCACTTTGGGAGGCCAAGATGGGAGGATTGCTTGAGCCCAGGGGTTCAAAACCAGCCTGGACAACATAGTAAGACCCTGTCTCTACTAAAATTGTTTTTAAATATTTTTTAAGTGTTGTGAGAGAGGTACAGTGTAACAAGGACCATGAAGAGGGAACTGTCTGTCTAGGGAGAAAACAAACATTTTCAAACAATGGATGACTTTTTAGACTAATTTCATTGAGAGGCAGACAATTCACCAGGTAAAAAGAGACTGAAGGCATTCCAGGAGAAGGAAGAGCATCAGCAAAGGCTCAGAGGATGAAAGTCCATGCCAGGTTTAGGGAATCACAAGCAGCAGCAGAATCTCTCTCAACCTTGGCGTCCCAATTAATTTGCACAATTTTTTTTTCTTTTTTTTTTGAGACAGAGTCTCGTTCCGTGGCCCAGGCCGGAGTGCAGTGGTGCGATCGTGGCTCACTGCAACCTCTGCCTCCTGGCTTCAAGTGTTTCACCTGCCTCAGCCTCACAAGTAGATGGGATTACAGGCACCTGCCACAATGCCTGGCTAATTTTTTTGTATTTTTAAGTAGAGACAGGGTGTCACTATGTTGACCAGGCTTGTCTTGAACTCCTGACCTCAAGTGATCCAACTGCCTCGGCCTCTCAAAGTGCTGGGATTACAGGCATGAGCCACCACGTCCAGCTATTTGTACAATTTTGAGGAAAGAAAGAACAACTTGTATTTCTGGTTGACTAGTGGCAAGAAGATAGGTAAACAACCCCTTACAGATTTATCAGATTACTTTTTCAACGTTTTAGAAATTCTTTTTTGAAATATAAAATATTTTCATTTCTTTGCCTGAAGGATGGTAGAGGAATGGTAAATAGTCATGGCATTCCTGATCCTGGATTTCATTTCTCTCCAATCCTATTTTATCTGCATCCTCAGCCCATCCCCAACCAACACTCTCCCTCACTCAGTGTTCCATGTGTAGAGGGAGGTACTTAATAGTCCTTATTCGAATGTTCTAGCTGAAAGGTTGAGACCATCCATGAAACAAGGAAGCTAGTTCCTGTTCAGGTTCCATGAGGGTCTGACATTGCAAAGAACAGAGTTTCTTCAAAGGGATGGAAACCCGCCATCAAGGGAATGTAAACTTCTGCAGTAATGGTGACCCACCATATCTTCATGTCTGCCATATATTCAAGCCCAGTCCATTCACACCAGTTACCAAAGGAATAGCAGGCAGTGGAAACTAAACCATCATTTACTTTTTAAATTTTCCTCTGCAAATTGCAGATCCTTGCTTCTTTGTGCTTAATCCCAGATCCCCATTGGCAAGCTCTCTGGTGTAATCCCCCAGAACAGCTGGGCTCTGATTGCCTTGTCAATTATTAAATGCCCATGTTCCCTGTAAGGCAGCATTTAATCATGAGGCACTCCAAAGAATATGAGATAGAAGGGGAGGGTGGGAGGAGGGGAGGGTGGGAAGACAGTTTGCATTCTTGCAATAGTAAACCAAAGGGACTTGGAGTGCAGATGGCATCCTTCGGTTCTTCCAGACAAGCTGCAAGATGCTGACCATGGCCAAGGTAACCGGCTTCCCCTCTTATTGCTCAAGAGATGCAGTCTACAGCTATTTTGTACCTGGTTCTTTTAAGAAATGTGCCTGCCTCATCAATCTGTTGTCCTTCCTAGCCTATGCTAATTTTGGGTTACTCTGTGTTAATATATGCTGATGGAAGTGTTACTGATGATACATTGGTGCCTACGCACTTCCTAATGATCTAAGGCCTGTTAGAGAAACCACTCTGTCTCTTTTCTAGAGAGTAAAGGGTTACCTTGGCATAGGATCTGTCGCATACACAAAGATAGAGTTGTTGTTATGGCCATTACTTCTTCGGGATCACTTTATGGAAACCATTTGTTCTTCCAATTCAAGAAGTATCTGGATCCTAGCAGGAAAAGGCATGTTTGGGGAAAGGAGTAAAGTATGTGACAAAGGGCAAGGTACTGTAGGTGTTGAAGATAATTCTTGAAAGTCTCAAGTGAGATTATCATTCGATATCAAGGAGATGATTATTGAATGAGGTTCTTGTGTCTCTCCCTGGGGACACTCCTTCTGGAAGGAACCTCTTTGAGCTTCAGTCTAAGCTCTTTTTTATTCTCCAAATTGCCTCTTCCATAAATTGGTTGTCACCTTGGTGCCACAAAGTGGGTGTACCTTGGTATGGGGTTCATTATTCTTTCTTATTTCTGAATAACCCAGAGAATAACTTGCAAATATATATGACTTGAAGTGGATTGAATGTGGAGTTAAAATCTTGCAAGCATAACTTGAAATGGATTGAGTATGAAGTTAAAATCTGATGTGACAGTAGGCAAATTTCCAAATCAGACTGAAAATAGTTGTTGAAAAATGAACGCTGAGGTTACAAAAGTTAGAATGGCCTAAGTCTTTCAGTCGGTTTTTACACAGAATGATTAGTGAAGATGTTTTACCTGGAAATCCATTTCTTATACAAGCAATGTAAGAATTATTAGAAAGGATGACTCACAGTAAGAGAACGATGACTGAAACCAACAGGATTTTCATAACTAAAACCAAGATGAAAACATTTTAGGTAAGGGGAACTGGGCAATATAGGACTTCAGTATCTGGCCATAGAAAATCTTTCCTCCTTCCAGATGCTGCAGAATTTTTGTCCTTAGTCAAGGTCACCCAGAGTCTTGCAAGAACTGACAATTCTTGACAGTTAATTTGTTGAGTGCTTTTAAAAGTAAAATCACATTAGCAGATTGCTTTCCAGAAGTTGTCTTTATCATGTTTTGTATATTGGTTGTTATATATATATGATCTTTGTGTATTTCTTATTACCATAAATAATATACACTTTGTTTGAAATATGTACTGTCATAGTCCTTGGAAACTCTGAAGAACTGTTATATTTCTAAGGTAAAGTTCTCTGTTAAACATAGAAACATTAAGCTGGGGGTGATAAGGGAGGGAAATTTATGGGCCTGTCCATTTAGCTATGGTTTTATTTCTGGCTCTTAAGCTAAGCAGATTTAAGTCTGATTAATTCTGATATGAAGGATCCCCTGGAAAGCTCAAGAAGGTTTACTTTAAGAAGCGTCTGTCAGCAACTAAGCATGGGCTTCTTTTCTGTTCAGTATGTGTTAATGTAACTGTATAAACTGCCCTAACACACAGTGAGAGACTTGCCAAATTAGTTTTCTAAGTCAAATTAAATCTGGCTCCAAGCCACCACTCAACAAAGTTGGCAGTCTAATACTGGTCATATTTTAGCTTGCCCTCCTCTTCTCTTAGGAGGCTGAAAATGACACAGAGAGTAGGGGGTCCAGCCAGAGCCACCCGGGGCCTCAGTTCTTTCGGCAGCCTCCCCAATCCATGTCCCCACTGTGAGGCAGGCACTTATACACCAGGCTGGAAGACACGGCCCTCCAGGTTCCTCTCCACTAACCAAGGGCTTGGCTGCCAACACCCTACCCATGGCTGTGTGGACACCATACCTGGTGTCCAGCCTACACGGACACCACACAGCCACCTCACATTTGAAATTCTATTACCTCTGTGGCAGTGGTTGGAAGCTGGGCCGGATTGCTACCTCTCCCAGAACCATAAGCCCCATCTCCTCTCCAAGGGGTTCAATAGTCTCACATCCCAGTAGATTCACTGCCCTCTTTAATCCTCCAGGCCCCAAAGCATCCATCTGCTTCCCTCAGAGGTTTCCAGTTTAATATTCATTGCTATGACTCCTTTCAGAGGAATCTAGGAATGCAGGGATGAGAGGACACCAATAACTCACTTTGCTACAAAAGCAAATGCCTCAGCAAGTCAGTGCTACTACCTGTCAGTGGAGACAAAGCCAAAAATCCAATTCTTTTTCTACACTTTTACAAAGTTTAGACTTTATGCAAAACTTTTCCAGAAGTTATCAACTGCCTTGTCAATTAATTAATTGTATTTATATATTTATATTTCTATATTAATTATACATTTTTATATAAAGTTAAAAGTTTATATAAACTACTGAGTTTATATAACCTCTGAGATTATTGCTATCTGATGCTTATTCAGAACATCCTCAATTTACTAAGAAATTTAGTACTGAGTGTCTAATGTGTAAAATACTGTGCTAATTGCTATGGGAAAGATAAAAATCACAAAGACACATTTGCTACCTAATGGCGGCTTGAAATCTTAGAATGAAAGTAAGACATGACCAGAAATAAATGTGAAAAGGGTACCATTAAGAAGGTATACACCAGAGTCCTTGAAGCCCGTCCAAGCCTCTCTTCCCACAGAAGGTTCTGGTTAGGGGGCCTCCCTGAAGCAGCTGGGACTTGGGGTGAGCCTCAGAGGCACAGGCCTTCAGTAGACAGAGCCTGGCTGGCAGTAGTGTCAATATTTGCAGCAATCCGCCTTCACTGTCTCTTGCTCAATCCGCTGGTCCAAGAACTACAGGTAGTGGCTGCTGGCAGATCCATCACTGCTACCCAGAATGATCCTCCTGCTCTTCTTTGTTAGTGGGGTCATTATGGCACTCACCATAAAGGTACACACACACACATATATCCTCCCTAGGATTTGTCAGCTGGAGTCTATGTTAATTCCATTCTCACAATTTGAGGCAGAAATGAAAGATTTTAACATGTTCACATCCAATTCACTCTGACTTTTGCATCCCTCATTCTAATTTGTCCTCTCTGGTGGATCGCCTTTATCCTACTTTGTGTATTGCTGCATATCCTTCCCAGCATCAAGCCCTGTCAATCTATGCAAATCACTACTTTTCTGTAACTATATCTGTGTAAGGTTCAACTTGAAGAAGTATCATCCCTGTGGTTGTAGAGACCAGGGGAAATCTTTCCCTTTGCCTCTGAAGTTTCACTGAAAATCACAATAGGCCGATTAATAGGAGAAAAAACATATAAGTTTATTTGATTGTAGTTTCACGTGACATGAGAGCCTTCAGGATGAAGACCCAAAGATGCAGGGGAATTGTCTGTTTTCATGCTTAGGTCCAACAAAGTATGGACAGTCACATAGAAATATGATTGGACATAAAGTGTATGATCCACTGTTTTTTTAATTTATTTTTACTTATTTATTAGAGACAAGTAGCTCTGTTGCCCAGGCTGGAGTGCAGTGGCATGATCATGGTTCACTACAGCCTTAACCTCCTGGGCTCAGGTGATTCTTCCACCTGAGCCTCTAAAGTAGCTAGGACTACAGGCATGTACCACCATGCCTGGCTATTTTTTTTATTTTTCGTGGAGACAGGGTAGTCTCACTATGATACCCAGGCTAGTCATGAACTCCTGAACTCAAGTGATCCTCCCACCTCCAGGAGGGATTACGGCGCTAGGATTACAGGTGTGAGCCACTGCATCTAATAACAGATCTAATTATTATTAGATCTAATAACGTTAACAGGCTGAGTGAGGAAACCCAGCAAGGCCTGTCTGTCTAGATTCTTCTTGGCCTCTCTGAGCATGCAGGACCCTTTCTAGGATGGGAGTCTTTCGACCTACAGTTAAACAAGCGAGGTCAGATAACTTCTTTAGGGCCAGTTTATACTCAGAAAGGCAGGGAAAAGTTCAAGTAATATATTTAGGTTTTATGGCTGGCTCTGGGGAAAGGGGGTCTGGGTTCTATGACCCACCTTGAGGAAGAGAGATTCTTGTTTCTGTAGCTAGCCTCGAAAGAGTGGGACTGAGGCAGGAGGACAGGAGAAGTTCAGAGACACCTGCTTCTGAGGCCCCCATTTTGGGGTTTGGTTTCCTGAGACTCTCCAGGTGCTTGCTCCAGACCACTCCTGAAGCCAGGCTTCCATGCAGCTCCTGGAGAAAACTGTCAGAGGCGGGTTGTGTCTATCTGCCTTGGAGGAGTATGGCTTCAGCCGAGGGAGTGCAGGGAAGCAGGGAGTGCAGGTGGCTCTGAGTCAAGCTCCCTGCTCCTTTCCTTTCCTTTCCACTTGTGCTTATCTATTACAGATGGAGTTCGCGAAGGCCTTCTCTAGCCAGCGGACACGCCTATCTGCCATCCTCAGCATGCTATCACTCAGCTTCTCGACAATATCCCTGTTCAGCAACTACTGGTTTGTGGGAACACAGAAGGTGCCCAAGCCCCTGTGCGAGAAAGATCTGGCAGCCAAGTGCTTTGACATGCCAGTGTCCCTGGATGGAGACGTCGCCAACACATCCACCCAGGAGGTGGTACCATACAACTGGGAGACCGGGGATGACCGCTTCTCCTTCCGGAGCTTCCGGAGTGGCATGTGGCTATCCTGTGAGGAAATTGTGGAAGAACCAGGTAGCCTACATTCTGGGATGGAAGAGCAACGGGATCAGGGCGGGCAAGGGATCTAATGCAGGCATGGAAACCACATAGGCCCACTTGGAGCTGGGGCCGCCCTGGGAAGCGCAGCACTGCCATACCCTAGTGGGCCTCACCCTCCTCCCAGCACAGAACCTTCCACCTCTGTCTAGTGCCCTTTCATGAGGTTGAAAGTCCTCTGGCTTTTCACTTTCTCCCCCTCTAGTAGACTTGTTGGTTCAAAATAGCATGTTAAAAATAGAATTAACCGGCCAGGCGCAGTGGCTCACGCCTGTAATCCCAGCACTTTGGGAGGCCGAGGTGGGCAGATCATGAGGTCAGGAGGTCGAGACCATCCTGGCTAACAGGGTGAAACCCCATCTCTACTAAAAATACAAAAAATTAGCCGGGTGTGGTGGCATGCACCTGTAATCCCAGCTACTCGGGAGGCTGAGGCAGGAGAATCGCTTGAACCCGGGAGGTGGAGGTTACAGTGAGCCGAGATCGTGCCATTGCAC
>NW_016107317.1:1076268-1108095 GCF_001604975.1 Cebus imitator | reverse complement strand
ACTTCATTTAGACCTTTCCCATTATGAGACTTTCCAGTCTAGTAAGCTAGAATTGCTGTTTAAAAACAAAACAAAGGGACAGGAATATTGTGGGAAAGCCCTAGCTCTGCTCAACTGTAACCTCATACAAAGAGCTTCGTTTCTATAGGCCTTGATTTGCTCATTTATGCGATGAAAGCATCGCAGTAGATCATCTTTACAGCCTCTTCCTGGCCCGAAAGTGTTACTGCTATCATTTAAAAGAAGGGGAAACGAAGCTAGTCAGGGTGGTAACTAGATCATTTAAGGGAGCCCTCGAGGAGCTGAAGGCAGATCTGCCAGGTCCCCTGCCCCTCAGGGCTCACTAGCAAAGCAGACAGGTGCTAGTCCATGTGTGTTCCCCAGGTTTGCAGGAATGAGCTGAAGATACTTCTTCCCTGCCCAGAATACTGAAAGGTGACTCTGTGGCCTGGGAAGAAAGCACCTGGTAGTGAAGTTTTTCTAATGCCCAGAATTATGAACAATTTGTTATCTGCCACTTCTCCCTATTTGAGCTAAAAGGGAGATGGAAGAGGAATTTTTAAAAAGTGTGTATTTACATTTGTATTTGTTATTGTACCACTTAGCACTGCTCCATCCCCAGTCCTGGAAATACTTTAGAGCCCTTCGGTCCAGTGGTACAGCAGCAGCAAAAGGTATTAAGCAGAAGTTACACTAAGATCATTAACTCTTCTGGACATGGGAAATGGGAACATTAACCTATGTAGATGCTCTCAGGGAAACATCTTCTGCATTATCAGAGATTGAAGAGAGAGAAATTAATCTCTCTGGGCTGACTCTTGGCTGTGCCATTCATTCACCCAGGCATTCTTTCCTGCTTTCCTGCTCTATGCGGGGCAGGTGCTGTCAGAGCAGAGGGAGCAGCGCCCGGTATGGGGTGGGGAAGACTTTTATCCCAACCATCCCAGGGAGCAGCTCCATGATGTTGTACCTCGTATGTTTCAGGGGAGAGGTGCCGAAGTTTCATTGAACTCACACCACCAACCGAGAGAGGTGAGAAAGGACTACTGGAATTTGCCACGTTGCAAGGCCCATGTCACCCCACTCTCCGATTTGGAGGGAAGCGGTTGATGGAGAAGGCTTCCCTCCCCTACCCTCCCTTGGGGCTTTGTGGCAAGTATGTGTCTGATAAGGAATTTACAGTAGTTACCGTAGACTTGGGCCTCTCTGGATCTAAACTGCACTGTTATCTTCCGCTTTTCTCTTCTGAGCCCCACAGGGTGACACAAATTCCTCTTTGAGCTGACTTTCATTCATATGCAGGGAGGCAAAAACGGAACAGCGGGGATAAATAAGATTCACAAATAGAAAGCCACCAACAGCGCTAACCTACTCTTGCTTCCAAGTAACCATGTAGGAAGGCTTAGGTTTTTCCTCCTTTTCCTCCGATGATGACGATGATTGTAAAATGAAAGGAAAGGAGTGAAGAAGGGAGGGAGGGAGGGAACCATCCCGAATTGAATGAGGAAAAAGAGAGACAAAATAACTAGAGTAATATTATATCCCTGCAGGATTTATGAAAATTTGATGATTTCTTCTCAAATCTCCCTAACAGTATTTACAGTCAGTCAAGCTTACTTGAGTATATATTGGTTATGGAGTACGAGCTGTGAGTGATGTCAAAGAACTGAAATGAAGTAATGTTCCTCACTGGTTTCCGCTGTGCCTCATTTTCCCCTTCTCGGATGCTGCTAGGATCTTAACTCCTACTAGACATCCTATGCTCATGACTTGTTCAGTTTTTTAACCGTCAGGATGAGCGTTCCTCTTCCTCTGGTTTCTGGCAGAAATCCTTTGGTTATCCCTGGGAACGCAGATCACCTACATCGGACTTCAATTCATCAGCTTCCTCCTGCTACTAACGGACTTGCTACTCACTGGGAACCCTGCCTGTGGGCTCAAACTGAGCGCCTTTGCTGCTGTTTCCTCTGTCCTGTCAGGTGAGTTGCTCCTGGAGTGGGAGAAGGTGGTTGGCCCTGGCCACCTCTGAAACCCTGGCTGGAGGGCATGAGTCTTTGCCCAGAAGGAGCCCAAAGGCAGTATAAAGAATAGAGATAGTAGGCATCTTCAATTTTTTTTTTTTTTTTTTTTTTTGAGATGGAGTTTCGCTCTTGTTGCCCAGGCTAGAGTACAATGGTGCAATCTCGGTTCACCACAACCTCCGCCTCCTGGGTTCAAGCGATTCTCCTGCCTCAGCCTCCCAAGTAGCTGGGATTACAGGCATGTGCCACCACACCCGGCTAATTTTTGTATTTTTAATAGAGATGGGGTTTCACCATGTTGGTCAGGCTGGTCGCAAACTTCTGACCTCGTGATCCGCCCGCCTCAGCCTCCCAAAGTGCTGGAATTACAGGCGGGAGCCACCAGGCCCAGCCCTGGCATCTTTAATTTTAAAGTGAAGTGACACATGAAATTGCATATTGGATCACCACATGCTTTACAAAATGATTTACCTCTAGATTCCTATTTGCAAGCTTTCTCAATATGTACAATCTATTGTTTGGGTTACTTTTCAGTTGTGACATACACATAGCTTTTTAAGACCAGTCTCCATTGGATAAAGTGAAAGATGCATATATAAGATGAAGAATTAAGCCAACATTGGGGTTTGGGTAGGAAGGAGTAGGGGTGGGGTGCAGTGGCCTTGGGTGCAGCATTGGCTCAAAGACTTTTTCCACAGCTCTCAGCCTCCTATTACAAATATGTGCATTTAAGGAGAAGCCCCCATTGTGGATTAGTCTTCGGGAAATGTGGTGGCATAGGGTAATGGGCTACTCCAACAGAGGCTGCGCCTGACCGCAAAAGGAGAAGGATGCTCCAAAATCATACTCCTGACAGATGGCATGAAAGCCTTTCTCTAAGGGCTCTACCTTCCTGTTTCCTCCTTAGGTCTCTTGGGAATGGTGGCCCACATGATGTATTCACAAGTCTTCCAGGCAACTGCCAACTTGGGTCCAGAAGACTGGAGACCACATGTTTGGAATTATGGCTGGGCCTTCTAGTAAGTGCTGTCATCTCCTGTAGCCCTTGGCCAGCCAGCCTTCATGAGATTTTCTACCCTCAGTTAGATGCTTATTGGGTGTCGCCCTGCCTTCTCCTCATCCCGCATCCCAGGAGTCTGTCAGCCACACACAGGGCTGCATCATCAGGACACATCCATTCTTCCCTGCCTTCTGAGAGGGTACAGGGAGGATTCCTCGGGTTTGTCTTGGGAGGATGTTGTTTTGTCCAGTTTTCCTGCTCATCAGTTATGGCAGTTGCCTCTTCATCTGGTATATACGTCACCCCGGGGAAACAAGACTGATTTTGTAGGCCTTATGGAAATGTGCTGTATTTTTAAAATATAATTCAAGGTATTGGAGGACATTTGGAATTGGAAGAAATTGAAATTTGGATTGAACTGCATTCTCTGTCAATGGCTTACTCCTCTCCTCTTCACTTCCTCCTATATCTGTTATTCTACTGAACTGTGTTGGAAAGAAAACCTCACGACCACAGTCATTCTCCAACCCTTAAAGAACTAAGGGATCATTTTAGATTTCTCTTAAAAAGAGTGACAGCAACCATCACAAAGCAACACATTCAAATTAAATATTATCTTTGAGAGCTCTTTACTTTCTCCCTTAAGAAGCACTCTTTATTCACGGCAAGTTGCCAACCTGTACTGATATTTACTGCCTGAGATAAGTGCTGAGTACTTTGAGCGCACTGAAAAGACAGTGATGGGCTCAAGTTTCCATTCAGAGAAGGAAGCCTGCAAATCTGTTGTGGGGTCCTATCCACTTTCCTGTGGTACAATCTTGTGCTATTGATTTGGGAGTCTTGAGTCTACTCCACCAGCCAGGGCATCAGCTCAGCGCAGTTCCCAGATCCAGCATTTCTCACCTTTTGACTGTCTTCAGGCCGTTCTTGGCATTACAGCTGTAGAGCTCAGGCTAGGCAACACCCATCAATCAACTCCCAGAAGCATCCCAGACTGAACCTACTGCATTTGTCAGAGGCAGCAGTTATGAACACAGGGTGCTTGCATGCAGCCTGGCTTCAACCATCACTTGTCCTCATGAAAATTCCTGTTTCCTGAGCTTCCCAGAACCACAGGGAGATTTAGGGATCTGACTTTCCAAGTTTTCTGGAATGTGTTTAATATAGTTCTCTAGTGTCTGCTTTTACTTCCTTGAATCCATCCAGATTCTCTTAATCTCCAGCTCCTGTCCCATCCATTACGAACTCCCTTAAGCCAAAACCACAGTTTTCATATGAAGCAAATTCCACTAGTACAACCTATAATACCTCATAATTTGTAGTAAATGTTTTCCTGAATGACTCTCAGAGGCTCAACTTTGTGGACGCTGACCCTAAGACTGCTATGTTCAAAACAAAGGAATATGGAAGAGGGATGATTCCTCCCAGCATCCGAGTGGGGGGACAGCTTTGGCAGGGCACGTGTGTGTGTGTGTGTGTGTGTGTGTGTGTGTGTGTGTGTTTATGTGTTGGGGTGGGAGAGGGAGGGCATACAGTAGGTTATATCCACTGCATACAGCATAGCTACAGGCCTGGGGAATCTTAGAGATTTTACAAGGGTCAGTGCAGCTTGGGAAATAGGAGTCCAAATACACACAGACACACACACACACAATAGGCACATCAGACAGAAAAGGGCGTGGCACCAACAACTCATCAATTCAATGAAAACAAATCATTTAGCTTCTTGTCTGATATTAGGACTACATGAGTCATCCTCTTTTTAGAAAGCAGTAAGTTCTCTCCTCATAGTTCTTTACCTGAAACATGGTGGAAAGTCCCTAAATCCCTACAAGGCATTAGGCTAGTCCACTAGTAGGAAGAGGTCATGACATTTTTCTCTCAAGAGAGTCCTATTCTTACTTTGTGCTGTTTGTCCCTAGCATGGCCTGGCTTTCCTTCACCTGCTGCATGGCGTCGGCTGTCACCACCTTCAACACGTACACCAGGATGGTGCTGGAGTTCAAGAGCAAGCATAGTAAGAGCTTCAAGGAAAACCCGAACTGCCTACCGCATCACCACCAGTGTTTCCCTCGGCGGCTGTCATGTGCAGCCCCCACCATGGGTCCTTTGACCGGCTACCACCAATATCATAATCAGCCCATCCACTCTGTCTCTGAAGGAGTCGACTTCTACTCGGAGCTGCGGAACAAGGGATTTCCACGAGGGGCCAGCCAGGAGCTGAAAGAAGCGGTTAGGTCATCTGTAGAGGAAGAGCAGTGTTAGGAGTTAAGTGGGTTTGCGAAGTAGGCTTGAGCCCCAGCTTACATGTCTACTGATTATCAACATGTGCTTAAGCCAATGTCCGTCTCTTGAGCATGGTTTTTAGAGGCTAGAAATAAGGGTTATCTTTAAGTCTTAAGGGATGCTTGGGTGCCACTGCTGTCTTTTCCTCTGCAGCTCGTTTCACCCACCCCACATTTCACGCATCCAGGAATTCTCTCCTCTCCTTTATTGACAGCTTTTGCACCAGGTTCTGGGCTAAACCATGGAGATAAAAAGAGGGGTAGAATACACCTCCTGACCTTAAAGGTTTGATAAATCTAGTTATCCCCCTGGAAATTGAAGAAATGGAGGTGACCAAGTTAACGGTAGCGTGACTGTGGCTCAGCTTTCCATGGTACACATGAATTGTTCTGGAAGTCACAGACAGGAAGACAGAAGCACCCCTGAGTGCTTTCCCATGTCGCACAGAGGTTTTCCACACTGCCTGGGGCAGTGTCCTGCATCCACACAGTAGGTACCCAGTAAAAGTGTTATTAAATATTGTCCCAGGACCCCTTAGGAGAGTGGTTTAACACAAGAAAGCACCAACAGCACACAGGGTCAAGGTCACTTCTAGAAACAGCCTACCAAGGCTATTCAGATGTGACTGTGGTTCCCTAGTAGACAGTCATAGGGACTTCCCAGTGAACAAGGGGGCACAGGCTCCTCTCTGGATCCCACCTTTTCATCCCTTCTGAGAAATGTACGTTATTATTTCCTCCATGAAGAATGCCACCCATCTACTTGCCCGTTCTCTTTTCCATACGGGGAAACAAACCATCCTTGATGGCTAAGAATGAGAATGGCACACAAGCATATTCCCGTAGAGTATGTATTTATTTACTCTGTAACAGTTCACATTTTAAATAGTGCTTCGTGACAATATACCAGCTGGCTCTTCTTTAATAAGGGCAATAAGGATAGCAATTCACATTCAGGGGGATTAGTTTCACCATACCACACATTTGGGGGATGGCAAAAACGGGGTCTAAGGAAAAGGGAGGGTTTTTAAGGGAAGGAAGAGGGGAAGACCCTGGCATTTGCAGAAGTCATTACTATTTCTCAGTAGTGGTCATATTGGCTTTGCCGGCCACCGCATGGTAAGATTAGAGAAAAAAGGAGCATTTCCTATTTTAGACACCTGGGTAGGTGGCTGCCTGCAAGGAGAAGAAGGTTTAGGGACACATTTCACAAGAAACCAGCACCCACATTGGTCAGATGCAGCTTCCTCAATTTTCAGCCACCACTTATACCTTTTTTACCAGCTGCAAGAGGAAGAAGAAAACTAAGCTTATAATGTTGTTTGGCAAGGAGAGATTCAAACTTATTGTAGTCAAAAGAATCTATGTCAAGTTAGTTTGCAAATACACCATGAAGAATTCAGGGACATTATGTTTTCCTAGCTTCCTCTCATCTCTTTCTGGTATTTACTCTGTAAAAACACAGTCCTCTGCCCACACAATCCCACCAGAACAGGTCCTCAGTAAACAACTTCATGTTTCACTCCTGCATAGAGTGGCTGGCTTCCCAGAAAGCCTTAACATGACAGAGAACCAGATTATGCCTGGACAGCCCAGCCAGACCACAGGACCACCATCCAAGTTTTGGGTGTTCAGCTGCCTATGAATTAATCCTTAGAATTCTATACTAAACCACACTAGGTCCCAGGCCCTTACACTCAAGTGTATTCAAATCCTCGAAATTATCTGGAATCATTCCCATACTCTAGGGTATCTTCTTCATCCCCCAAAGTCAAGCCGGACCGACAGGATGACTTCCAAACTGTTAAAACCAAATTTGCCTTCAGGATCTTAAGGCAGAGGCACCCAGAAACCTATTAAGGCCAATCTGCAGCCCAGGCAACATGCCTGTTGGATCTATTGCTACCAACCTCCTGTTATGTCATAATGCCTGTCAGTGGGTAATTAACAGATATCCCTTTAAATCTGAACTTCATAATTTTCTAGAATCCCTTTTCTAACACAAGTTAAAAGATACAAGCCCGCCCAGGTGCAATGGCTCACGTCTGTAATACCAGCATTTTGGGAGACCCAGGCCAGATAATCTGAGGTCAAGAGTTCGTGACCAGCCTGGCCAACATAATGAAACCCTGTCTCTACTAACAATACAAAAAAAAAAATTAGCCGACCACAGTGGCAGACGCCTATAGTCCCAGCTACTCAGGAGGCTGAAGCTGGAGAATCACCTGAACCCAGAGGCGGAGGTTGCACTGAGCCGAGAACACGCCATCGCACTCCAGTCTGGCAGACGGGAGCAAAACTCTGTGTCAAAAAAAAAAAAAAAAAGATACAAGCCCAGGTAAAGAGAGAACCTGAGTTGCACTCAGGGATGACCTATCAGGTTATCTAAGAAGCAGTTTTCTGCCCATTAACATTGAATTTTCTGCTATATAAACATGACCTAAAAGTTTAGAGGAGAACTTAATTGAAGTAACAGATTTGTACAGAAGAAGGGAGAAGTAAGCACTGGAGATAATTCTAAATAACCATTTATAAAAGTTATAGTATTTACAGAAGAATTTTCCCAAAATACAATGCTTCAAAGGCTCTACAGGAAAGGAGAGATGCAGGACAAAACGGCTGTATCCTGGACTCAAGTGGCAGAAGCAAAAGTCCAGAAACATATCCCTGAATAGAAGAGAAAGTAGAGTGAGAGGAGCTATGGAGGATGCCCTATAGAAAAAGATGCAGAGAAGAGATACAGCAGGATAGGGACATCAGAGGCTCCTGACTTCCAGTTCTCCTCTAAGTTGAAGACAGCATGCACACATAAACTTCTGATGTAGCCACGGAAAAAAGATCGTGACTGGCAGAACCATCAGAACCACATATAACACAACATATGGACTTGGTCAGAGGTGGGTCACTGAGACTACATCCTCTTGCTCCCCTTGTGATAGGAATATGGTTATTCTTGTGGCCACTTAGTAGACACTGGATGGAAAAATCTAAGGAAACAGGATATTAAAAGAGAAGAAAATGCTGTGATGGATAACTCAGTCTTCCACTACAAATCTTTCTCACTCTGCCTACAGTGTGGAAGTAGCTAAGGTACAGGTGGGAAAGAAAAAGGAGAGAAGTAAGTGGCCCTCAAAACAGAGGTAGGGCATCTAGAAGTCTCAAAGTGACCAAACAAACCAGATATATTTCAGAAGGACAAGAAACTGGATCCCTGAAGCTTAGGACATATCTGGAAAAGAACTTCACCGTAACACTAAAAAATATACACACACACGGCGTAACATACAACAAAATGTTTCCTAGTCATAGACTTCACTGGCTTTCCCAGCAAGAGTTCATAAATTAGACATACCAAAAAAATAAAAAGATTCACATTTCCAAATGGTCCACGCAGAGTTCCTAGAGGGGGTTAATGCAGGAACTGAAAAGGTAGGTAAGATGCCCCAGCCAAATAGATCATGCTGTTGTCAAAGTACTCCATCATGCCTTCCCAAGTGCTTTATGACCATCAGGGAGGTGATAAAATGAGGATGAAGAAGTCCTCTCTCCACAGAACAGATTTTACAGTGACAGGAGAGTAGAAAGGATATCCACTCTGTTCACTTCTTCTGCAACTGAAGATTCCATCAGATTAGATCTATGGAAAAAGAGTTAGCAGTGACTTTATTGTTTTTCATGGTAGAGATGTTAAAAGAAAAGGAGGAAAACTAAAGGTCAGAATATTCCTCTATTTTCCTGCCATTTTCTTTAGCCCCAATAGCCTGTAAACATCTCCTCCTTCCAGAAAGGCCCAGAAACATTGTCCTTTTCCATGATAAGCTTTGGAACTTTGAACTAGACTACAGTATTTCTTGGGAGTAAGGCTGGGGAGAGAACATTAGCATTTGAGCAAGATGATTCTTTGGAGCATGTAACTGCTGCAAGCCCTGCATGATGTCAGCATCACTAGCCCCAACCCAGAAAATACCAGTCTTATCCACCCCTGTCAGTCATTGGGACAATAAAAACCATGAGCCCACATTGTCAAATGTCCCCTAAGGAAGATGCTATTATTTCCAGCTGAAAACAACTAAGAACCATTTCTTCATGGTCAGAAGGCATCCATAGGAAACAAGTGTTGGTCCAAAACAACTGTCTTGATACCCGTCTATTCAAGAAAGCTCCCCATTCTCCCTCCTTTGTAAAGGACAAAGCTGGAATTGGTAGTATTTGTCCTAAACTCTCAAGAGTAACAACATTTCAGCAGCCACTCACCTCGTAGGGAGCTTCAACAAACTTGATCCTAGAGAGAAATCTTCGCAGTTCCCCACGGCCAATTTTGGGGGTGGACTCCTGTAGCTGGGCCATCTGGCCCTCCATCAGTGCCCACCGTAGACTAAGCTTGCTGACCACCAGGGCTGCTGGATGGCCTTCGGAGCTTGGCCCTGTTGTTCTGGTAACATAAAAGGCATCTTTCCAGAGGTCGTTAATTCCAACTGAGGAAGGACAAAAACAAGAGCAGTTAACAAGGACACATACCGTCTACTAACAGGAGACGGGTTTGGCTCAACAATACATTTATTTACTCATTAGTTCACACAGGAAATGTACTGAGCACTGAATAAACAGAAGGCAGTGAGCCGGCCCACGGGTACAAAGAGGGGAAGAACTGGATGCCGGTAAAGCAGCATGCTCTTCCTGGTCTTTGCACCTTTACTCCTCTGAAGCTATTTCCAAAAAAGCCCACTTTGGGAACCGAGAGAATCTGCCCCTATGGCGAGAATTCAGGAGAAAAGTGAGCCCGAAACACTAGGGAGCCCGAGAATTCCCAAACTGCCAGTGCACGGTCACAGAAGTGATTTACCTTGCCAGTGTTTATTTTGCCTCATCTTTAAAATACAAGTTGTAATAAAAATGGTGTCCAGATTCTTAATTACAATTATTTAATGTCCACTGAATATTTTATGCTGCTGTCGGAAAAAAAACAGCTGACTCAGATCCAATTACAGGATTTTCCAAGCTCACTCATAGCTCCTACCCTCAACTCCCCAACCAGTGGACAGGTGTGCCTGCAAGTTCCAGGTAAGCTGTTATTCCCCGTGTATCCCAATAACTCGAGAGCTACAAGCACCAGCTGCAGCCCAAGACCACTGAGTTTGTAAGTAGACAGCCAAGTCCATAATTAGCAAGAGAATGTGGAAAGAAAGGAGATGTGGCTGTCTGGTCTTCTCCCACTCCGGCACTCCCTGACCTGCCAACAGAAACAGCAGACTCCATGAGGCAAAAAACCGCTGAGAAGGAGATTACCAGACAACCTAGACTAGCAGGCAGCAGAGGCTGCGATCCTAATGCTTTGGTTTCCCGAGTTGAGGGTCTCCCATATAGGATCCCATTTTGTGTACAGTGTTATTTAGACAGATATATGAAGTAGAAGAACACTTCCAAAATGTTAATAGTGGTTATGACTGGCCAGATTATGGCCAGTTTTCTTTCTTCCTTTGATTTTTCCCCTTTCTCCAATTTCTATGTAATGTTCATAGTTACTATTCAAAAAAAAGGTTTTCACTAAATCGATGCCCTGGCGAAACACACTCTATCTCCATCATGTCCTCCACAGTTAATTCCAAATCCTTATCTCTGAGAGGGTCAGGAAACTGGTATTATTTGTAGTCCCAGCACCTGGCACAGTGCTTAGCATACAGCTGATGTTCAATTAATGTTTGCTCAAGGAGTGGCTGCATGAATCATCACCTTACCCTTTGGAATGGGACGCACTTTCACCTCCACATTCAGAGCATATGGGTTCTCACCCCGCAAGCCTGGTGCTTCCACCCAGGAGGAGGATTCCAGCAAAGCCCGAGGCACCAGGGGCACCAGGGAAAGTGCCCTGCTGTCATCTGAGAAGCACACATCCTTTCCTGGGTGGGGCAATGGTCTCTTCACATACAGCCAGCACATACATTCTCACCGTCTGCATACACAGACTCCTGCTGGCACTGGGACTCACCCTCTGAAGCCGTCACTGTGCCGGTGGTGTTGGCCAAATCCAGAAGGATGGAGGGGAACGTGGGATGCAGTAGGTAAAGGTGGTGAAGGCTAGGTGGCTCAGTTCCTAGGATGATACCCTGACAATGAGCCGCAAAAAAGAAAGAGCAAAGGTAACTCTACATTCCCACACATGACAGTCCTCAGATGAAAAATCAGAGGAGAAAATGGTGATTACTCATCCCTCTCAGAGGCTAACGCCTGATCCTAACTACAAGAATGTGTTCGAAAGAAACTCCCATATACAAGAGACATATTTCAAAGAGCTCAAAACACTAATCACTAACTCTTTCAAACCACTAGCTACAGCTGGAAAAAGCTTTCTCCCTTGTAAGAAAAGAAAGGCCGGGTGTAGTGGCTCACACCTGTAATCCCAGCACTTTGAGAGGCTGAGGTGGGCAGATCACCTGAGGTCAGGAATTCAAGGCCATCCTGGCCAACATGGTGAAACCCCATCTCTACTAAAACTACAAAAAAAAAATAGCTGGCCATGGTGGCATATGCCTGTAGTCCCACCTACTCAGGAGACTGAGGAAGGAGAATTGCTTGAACCCAGAAAGCGGAGGTTGCAGTGTGCTGAGATCGCATCACTGCACTCCAGCCTGAGTGACAGAGCGAGACTTGGTCAAAAAAAAAGAAAAAGAAAGCAAAGCAAGAAAGAAAGAGAAAGAAAGAGAAAGAAAAGAAAGAAAGGAAAGAAAAGAAAGAAAGGAAGGAAGGAGAAAAAGAAACGTAATGTGTATGACCCAAGAGAGGAATCTGACATGGAGACTTCCTAGTCTTGTCCCCATGGAAGTGCTGGAATACTGGTTCATCCCTTGCAGCAGATGGGGCTTTGTGGAGTTGTAATCTATTTATGAAAACAGAGTGAGCCAAAGACATTTCCTTTCACTGGGTGTCAAAGCCAATTGCAAGCATCAGGCTAAAAATTATAAAAATCTTATCTGTTCCTGAAATGAATGGGATGTTGACCAGACCAAGGCAAATCATCAATTATAAAACAAAAGTTCCAAGGCCTGAGTGTCATTCTTCAAACTCTCTACAGCAGAAGAAATGCACACTGGGACTCTTTGTCAGTATGACTTCTGTGCAGGGATAGGACTTGAGACTTGGCAGGTTCATGAGTGTGCAGTCATGCAGTTGTTAAAGCACAGAAGTACACCCATGGGTTAGCAAGTGGCTGCTCTCCAGAGCCTCCCAAGTGCCTCTGCTCCTCTGGGACTACCTTGGGCCTCCTGCAGTAGAGGAAATGGAAGCTCTGAGAGATGAATATTACCCCTGCTTCCATATCACAGCATGGGCAGAAGCCCCCAAGTAAGGAGAAGTGTGTGCAGGAAACTCACAACCTCACTCTCACCACATGCCCACAAAGCAGAAGAGGGCATTTTCCACACACCCTTAGGATCCCAGGTATGAAGGGACAGATCTCCAGCCCAGCTAACATGACAAGAAAACAACCAAACACCTTCCTCACTGCCTGCAGAATGAAGCACAAATCCCTTAGCATGAAAACCACAGTCTATACCATTTAACCAAAATATGCCTTTTCCAGATTGAGCTGCAATGACTTACCTGTCCACCCCATGCTACAGAAATGTCTGATCATTAACCTAAATCCACGCTTCACCTTACTCTGCCTAACCATTGTCAATCTTATTTGCCTCTTAGACTGTCTAACCACTCTCTCTACCCATCTCCACACATTAAAACACTTCTCGTCCTTAGGTGCCCACCTTGAATGTCCCCTCTTTGAGGAAAAGCTCTCTTATCACCCCAGGCAAAATTAACATCTCCCTTCTTTTGTGCTTCCATGTAAACTTCTTACTTGCACCTATTTAATTCTATTAAAGCATTTGTAACATGGCTTTGCTTTGTAGTTATTTAAAGAAGACTACATTTGAGACTGATTTTGTCCAATACCTTCATTTTATTATACGAGGGGTCTTCAAAAAGTTCGTGGAAATGCAGATTATGAAAAAAACCATGCATGGACTTCAAAATTTTTTTGCACCTAAGTAAACTCATACTAACTTGTTATAACATCAGAATGGTGAGGGATCAGTTTAAAAAGAGCCCCTAACAAAGTAAGAAAAACTCTGCCAAAACATTGAAGCAAGAACACGCATCAAATTTATGATGAATGTTGGGTAGAAGAATGGTGAAATTGTTGATGCTTTACGAAAAATTTATGGTGATGATGCCCCAGAGAAATCAGCAGCTTAGAAGTGGATAGCTCATTTTCATGAGGGACAAAATGATGTCGGAGATTAAACCGACAATCGCAGAGCATCCTCATCAATTTGTGAGAAAAAAATTAATCTTGGCCGGGCGCGGTGGCTCAAGCCTGTAATCCCAGCACTTTGGGAGGCCGAGGCGGGTGGATCACGAGGTCAAGAGATCGAGACCATCCTGGTCAACATGGTGAAACCCCGTCTCTACTAAAAATACAAAAAAACATTAGCTGGGCATGGTGGTGTGTGCCTGTAATCTCAGCTACGTGGAAGGCTGAGGCAGGAGAATTGCCTGAACCCAGGAGGCGGAGGTTGCGGTGAGCCGAGATCGCGCCATTGCACTCCAGCCTGGGTAACAAGAGCGAAACTCTGTCTCAAAAAAAAAAAAAAATTAATCTTGTTCATGCCCTAACTGAAGAGGACCAGTGATTAACAGCACAAACAACAGCCACCACTGAAGAAACCTAAACTGGTTCAGCTTACATAATTATGGTTGAAAAATTAAAGTTGAGCAAACTTTCCACTGGATGGGTAGCAAAACTGTTGGCCCATATTAGCTGCAGACAAGAGCAGGGCTTTCAATGGAAATTTTAAACAAGTGGGATCAAGACCCTGAAGCATTTCTTTGAAGATCTGTATCAGGAGATGAAACATGGCCTTACCAGTGTGCTCCTGAAGACAAAGCACAATCAAAGCAATGACTACCAAGAGGTGGTCATTTTGAAGTGGTCCAGTCAAAGAAAAAGTAGAATGGCCAAGAGCAAAAGTCATGGCAATATTTTTGGGGGATGCCCAAGGCATTTTGCTTATTGACTTTAGGGTTAAAGAATGATAACATCTCTGTAATCCCAGCACTTTGGGAGGCAGAGGAGGGCAGATCACCTGAGGTCGGGAGTTCGAGATCAGCCTGACCAACATGAAGAAGCTCCATCTCTACTAAAAATACAAAATTTGCCGGGCGTGGTGGTGCATGCCTGGAATCCCAGCTACACGGGAGGCTGTGGCGGGAGAATCGCTTGAACCCAGGATGCAGAGGTTGTGGTGAGCCGAGATCACACCATTGCACTCCAGCCTGGGCAGCAAGAACAAAGCTCCATCTCAAAAAAAAAAAAGAATGATAACATCTGCCTAAAATGAGAGTACTTGAGAAAGCCAAAGCTTTAGCAGAAAAACACCAGGGAGCGCTTCACCAGAGAGTTCTCCTTCACCACAACAATGTTCCTACTCACTCCTCTTATCAAACAAGGGAATTTTGTGAGTTTCAATGGGAAATCGTGAGGCATCCACCTTGCATTTCTGATTTAGCTCCTTGTGACTTTCTTTAGTTTCATAACCTTAAAAAAATCTTTGAAGGGCTCTCATGTTTCTTCAGTTTTGAATATAAAAAAAGACTGCATTGACATGGTTAAATTCCCAGAACCCTCAGTTCTTTAGGGATAGACTAAATGGCTGGTGTCAGTGGTTACAAAAGTGTCTTGAACTTGATGGAGCTTATGTTGAAAAATAAAGTTCATATTTTTTATTTTTATATTCTAATTCCGCTTTTCCATAAACTTTCTGAAGTCCCCTCATACTCAGGAGAGGAAGTTAAAATGTTAGATAAATTGCCCATGGTCACATGTTAAGACATATCAGAGTTAGAAATATGATCTAGATTTTAGGTAAATCTGATCCTCAAATGAGTGAATATATTAGCATCTTCATTAATGGATAAAGACAATGAGTCTCAGAAAAGTTGCGTGACTTGTGGCTGAGCTTGGTTGATGAATTCAGGATCCTGCCTCCATCAGGTTCCCCCCATTATCCGTGGACCATCTGTCTTATCTAGAGGGCCAAGATTATTTTCAGTTTATCCTTAGGTTCCTACAGAGATCACAGTGCCTGGCACACAAAAAGTGCTGAGTCAAGATGTATTTCACTGAACTAAGTCAGGGTGAGTCTTACTAAAAACTCCCAAGTACCTATTATAGGTGGCACCCTGCCTCATCAACCCCATGAAAATACCGCAGTGTAACATTTAAGACTTTCTAAAATCTGCTTTCTAGGTGTCAGACCTTCTGTCCCATAGCTCCCTAAATGACCTCTCAGTTTTATCTGGTCAATGTCCCTCTCCAGCTGCTGGCCACCCTCCCTCGTCCCCATTCTTCAGTCTCAGGGCACGCGCCTCAAAGCCCAGCCTTACCCCTCCATGAAATTCTCTCTGCCCACTCCAGACCAGTCAAAATGATTTATCCTCTTCAACAACTGCAGCATATATTAATTATCTGTAAATCTGGATGTAGTATCTTGAGAGGACTTATTCTTTATTCAGCCTCCCACTATCAGTAGCCAGCAGTTAGGGGGCTGTTGTCCGCATTCACGTTCTCTGCTAACAGGCAAAGGTGTGGTTCAGGAGGACACCGGGTTCCTGCTTTTCTCCAGCGAGTGCTGACTTGTTTCTACCCCAACCCCTTAGAAAGTGATGGGTCAAATAACATCTCCAGAATGCAGTCAGCCCTGCACAGCAGCTGCTGTCTGACAAAATGAAAAAGGGATCCTCTCAGGCTCACTCACGGAATTGGGAGATGCAGGTGACAACCCTTCGGCCCAGAAGAGGAAGACAGACTTCTGGTCTGAAGTAACTGCTGAGGTGGCTGGCGTTTCTTTCATGTGACATGGAGCACTGTAACTCCAAATAACGGAGCCAGAGTCACCATCCACAATCATCATCTACAAAAGAGAAGACAGAGAGTGAACGTGGTCAGACCTCCAAAAAACAGCAGGCCCAGAAAATGTACAGGTATTCAAATAACACAAAGATTAACAGGTTAAGCTTTTAAGATGTAAGCAAACTGGGTGTTCAGAGAGCATGAATAATGGCTAAGGACCAGGACCTACGCTTCCGCAGCCCTTGTTCCCATTTAATAGAGTTTCAAGAACTGCAAAGTTTTCAAGTGGGAAAGGGACACTGAAATCATGTAGTCCACCCCATTTTACAGGTGAGAAAAGGAGGCTCTGAGATACAGGAAGTGATGTGGAGACAGGGATTGTCCATGTTTAGGATATTCCTCAGACAGAGAGCGCAGCCTCTCTGCAGATGCCCACAGCAGCACCTTATTCCTCACAACACAGCAGCCACTCAGGAAACAATGGCCCCGTCAGCGCTGCCCTCGGGCACGATGTTCCCAGCTTTATGGATCTGACTCTTGGTGTCGTGGCATGTGGAGCTAGGGAAGTCTCAAATTTAAAGCAGCACCATTTAAAAAGGCAAATAATAATAATAATAATCCAAGAGGGAATTCATTGCCTAGTTGCATTTCTCAAAGGATAATGAAGAAGGGATTCAAATTCATAATCCTGGCAACACTTATATCTGCTCTTCACCCTAAATACCTCACAATTCTAGAGCCTCTCATTTACCAAAATCTCCAAGAAGCTCCCCAGTTTCCTCCAGCCCAAGCATCCTTACTCCCTCCTGCTCAGCGTCTCCATGCTTCTGAAACTGGAGGACCTAACCTCTTTGGACAACCACTTGCCCCATTCTTCCAGGCTCCTGAACCCTACCTTTCTCTGCCTATGCTCAGACTCTGCATCACACAAGTTCCTGGAACCAGCCTGGCAGAGACAAAATCTTCTGAATGAGCAGAGAAAGAAAAACAGACAAGCAGTTTAATCTCAGCACTTTGAGGGGCCAAGGTGGGCAGATCACATGGTTAGGAGTTCAAGACCAGTCTAGCCAACATAGTGAAACCCCATCTCTACTAAAAATACAAAAAATTAGCCAGGTGTGGTGGTGTGCATCTGTAATCCCAGCTACTTGGGAGGCTAAGGCAGGAGAATCGTGTGAACCCAGGTGGTGGAGGTTGCAGTGAGCCAAGATCACACCATTGCCCTCCAGCCCAGGTGACAGTGCAAGACTCCATCTCAAAAAAAAAAAAAAAAAAAAAAAAAAAAAATTCCCTTTGGCAGTCTTTGGGAAAAAGGAAGTCTAGAGACACTACACTAAAAACTTTTGTCTACTCAAACACATTGTTTCATTTAACTGTCTATGAATAACCCTATGAAGGCATGTAATACTACCCCTGTTTTATAAATGTAGAAACTACAGCTAGGCAAGATTAGGTAATATGCCCAAGGTCTCCAGTGAGTAGTGGTGCCAGGATTAAAACCCAGGGCTGAAACTCTCAGCATCTCCACCTTCAACCTACTATACCTACTACACACCTTTCTTCCGTTAGCCTCCCAGCACCAGTGAAATTCCAATCTGTATCGGAAATTCCTTTCAATTATACGCAGGCATTGGCTTTTCGTACATAACACTGCCGGAAGTCCCTCCCCAACATGATGCTTTTATCACTGTATCTGTCCTCTGCCCATTACCACATAGCCCTATGGCCTCCAACACCTCCTCCAGATTCTACAGCTGTGCTTTAGGGGCCCTCGGTAAGCTGACCTCATTCTCATCTCTCTGGTGGGAGTGCACCTCAGCCCACACTTACCTATCTATTCAGCAAACCTTTGCTCTGCCCTTAAAATTCTCCACACACAGCCCCTGACACATGAGGCATCTCTTGCCTCCCTGGCCCTCCAGCTCACCGCACTCCATCTGCTCCCTGTGTCCCCGGTGGACCCCTGTGCAAACCTCCACAACAGCACTTTCTACCATGTGGTAGAGCTAGGTAGTGACTCTGTCTCCATTAATTTTGTGTCTCCAGCATTCAGCACGGAAGTTGGCACACATTAGAAGTGATGATAAAGTGTTTGTTGAATTCTTTTTCTCTCTCAGGGAACAGTGTGCAATATATAGAGATAGATATATATTTCACAGTGAAAATAAATCAAAATGCAAGATCAATTATAATTCTGCTGTAATGTTAAAAGAAATGAAAGTCTCTATCCAATCACTATATTCTCACAATATGCAACTTCTTGTAATATCAAAAAGGTCTATTCAGTGTCCTTAGAACACACTCTATCCTTTCTGTCTCTGGGCCTCTGGTCTTGGCATGTTTTCCTGTCCACATAAATACAATTCATGCCAGGTCAGGGGCAAATACAATTCATGCCAGGTCAGGGGCATGTTTTCCTGTCCACATAAATACAATTCAGCTTTTAAAAGCCCTGCTTGGCCGGGTGCAGTGGCTCATGCCTATAATCCCAGCACTTTGGGATGCCAAGGCAGGCAGATCACCTGAGGTCAAATGTTCGAGACCAGCCTAACCAACATGGAGAAAACCCGTCTCTACTAAAAATACAAAATTAGCCAGGCATGGTGGCTCACGCCTGTAATCCTAGCTACTCAGGAAGCTGAGGCAGGAGAATCACTTGAACCTGGGAGGTGGAGGTTGCGGTGAGCCGAGATCTCGTCATTGCACTCCAACCTGGGCAATAAGAGCGAAACTCCTCCTCGAAAAAAAGAAAAAGCCCTGCTTATATTTCCCTCCTTTATAAGGTCTTCCATAAAAACTCAGTCACCACAGGCTTCTCTGAAATCTTAGGTATAGCTGTATGCTAAAGCGTTCACTTCTTTATACCTGCCTTTCCCCACCAAGAGATTTCAGAAGGCTCCCACTGCCTAACCATAAGCTAGGGATCCAGAACAAGAAACTCCTATATGGGAAGGGGATTATTCTAGAAAGACTACCAGTGCTACAAATTTTAGCACGGAATTGTGAGTTTTCATTTTATCCACTAAGTGAGGCTTTGAGTTCTCTGAAAGCAGAGATCATATTTTAGGTTCTTTTTATTCCCCGCTGTGCATAGCAGAAAGTTGGACACAAAGTATATACTTTACATATGCTTTGACTGATCTGAGGTCCAAAGTTTTACCTTTTTCATCCCAACTCCATCCTGTATCTGCAGAAGGAAATCTAATGTCTGATCATCAGTGAAATATCCAGGAGTAGGCTGGCTGCAAATAAGGACAAAGTAAGAAATCAATAGTGAAAATGAAAAACAGGAAAACTAAGAACTCTCCCTCCCTTCTCTTGCAGTGGCCCCAGATATAAGAATTGCAAGCAATTGTTCTGGACAACTTCTAAACATGGGAAAGTGGATAAATAGCAAACACGAGAAAAAGCACACTGCAAACCTGTGCAGGCCTTGAAGGCTCAATGTCCAGTAAGGTGTAAGATTTTGCCCCCGAAGCAGCACAAGGCCTTGTCTGGTTGTAATCAGAAGGTTGCTGCAGTTGGAATCTGGTGCCTTCACCATCTGGAGTAGCTCAACACCATCACTGGATTAAATAAGACCCCAACAGTTAGTCTCTGGCTTGGACGAGATTTTTGAGCCATTTATTTTTGGCTTTTTGCTGTCAGTATACGTACACCTGTATACACTCTTATATTCATGCCCCACCATTATCTCATCAAGTGGGACACACTGTTTTTCAGTTGAATCTCTTAGAATCCAAGGACCCCAGAAAATTTCAGGCAAGTTCAAAAGGAACTCAAAGGAAAAGTGGTCCAGTGCAATATCTCTCACACGGGACACTCTGGGAAAGGCAACAGAGATAAGGATAATTATAGGGAAGGCAGACAGAGACCTGGACAGGAGGCCAGAGGTTGTCAATGAGCTTGGGCAGCAGCCCATGACATATACTTCACTGAATTAGTTCTTACTTGGTGCCACTGGGACCTTTCTACTTAATACCTGTCAAATTTGCCAAAACATGATACTCCCTAAGAAAATGCTAGAAAATGATTTGGAACTTCTGGCAGAGAAGAACAAAACAATTATTGGCCAGGCTTGGGTTTAAATGGGTAAAATCCCCAGCATGTGACAAACTACATGCTTCTAGTTAATAAATAAATAAAAATAAAAAATAAGATTTCATGGATGCTATCCTTGCTTCTGTCAAAATGATGCTTCAACTAAGAGAAAAATACAGGAAAAGAGGAGGTCAGATCCTTCAGCACAGTTTCACAGTTAGATAAGTCTCTCTCCCTCACCACTCTGACTCACAGACCTAAGTATCCTTCCTTGCATCCTACATGAGAAATGATCACACATGGTCACCAACACATAGATATCAATGCATGATGTTATCAAGATAAGAAAATTGCTAACTCATGTTAACCAGATGGTAAATTCAGATTAGCACTGTTTCCCCCAAACCTCTACCCACATATTCACCAGCCAAGCCCAATCAAACTTAGAAACTCAAAGACATGTGAGTTCACAGGGGATCTCACTGTGACCAAAGACAGACGTCTGCCCTACCTGTAAACGTCAATGAGCTCAGACAGGTTGATGGATCTTCGCTTCTCCCATTCTGGCTCTTCTATCTGCAGAGAAGGTGGTGAGCTGTCTCGATTTTGGGCCTGAACAAAAATGTCCCGCAGGGCGACAGCCTGTATATTTCCTAGCACCACAGGAAGAACCAACACTGAGAAGTTGAATTTAACAGAACTGTCCCGAGGTGAGGATCCGAGCAAGAGACACAGACCAGATGTGTCTAACAGAGCCCGCCCAGACTGGACAACACAGAACAAGTAAGGAGGTGATTAAGTGGATGCTAGACAAGTGTCTTCCCTTTAGAAGAGGCAGCAAGCAGAGGCAGCAAGCAGAGTCAACAGCCTGTGATCGGTGGGGGAGAGTGAGAGGCCCCTGCATTAGAAGGCTATGGGAAGGCTGGTATCAGGAGTTCCTGAGCTTTCACTCTGTCTCACAA
The DNA here is from genome assembly GCF_001604975.1 of Cebus imitator. NCBI lineage: Eukaryota > Metazoa > Chordata > Mammalia > Primates > Cebidae > Cebus > Cebus imitator. Next base: position 1,086,883 of record NW_016107317.1, on the reverse strand, counting down.
GGAAGGTCTCATCACATACGCCAGTGGGGAACAGTAGCAAAAACTAGCCTTGCTTCTTACCAAAGCCAAAGAGGATGTAGACGGCCCCATTTGTGGTGATGTAAACCTGAGGACCAATCAGATTCCCAACTCCCACGATGTTGTACTTCACAGGTCTGCCCAATGGACTTCCTGTCCGCCCAGACACCAGCAGAAAGCACAGATCTGGCTGGGGAAGTAAGAGAAGGGGTTGGAGTCAATAGAAACCCTATGGTTTCCCAATCAAATGGCTTCTCCAGACAGTCACTGCCTCCTCATCGGCCACGGGTTCAGAAACACTTCCCCAAGTTGGAAAGCACCAAGTCAAACCTGCTTCACTTTATTCGCCTGCAAGTAAGCAAGTGAGGCATATGATCCATTGTCTTACTAGAGCCAGGCCAAGGCCATCTTCAAAGCACCTCAGACAGTTTCTCTGAAGCACAATTGTTGCTTGCTGAACAGTCTCCTGAGGCACAGAATTGTAGCTTACAGCTAAAACATAGGATGGTTGGCCCCTGGGTCTTTACTTCCATACCTAGAAATCTCCAGTAATATTTGGTTCCAGGTAGAATCAATCCAGGCAGTGCTCTCCCATCAGAACATTAAATGTCTGGCCTGGACACCATCAACGTTATTCTCAAGGAGAGAACAGCAAACTTTTTCTGTGAAGGGCCAAATGGTATATATTTTAGGTTTTGCCAGCTAAATGATCTCTGTAGAAACTATTCTGCTCTGCTGTTCCAGTGTGAAAGCAGTCATAAACAATATATAAATGAATGGGTGTGAGTGTGTTCCATTAAAAATCTATTTACAAAAACAAGCAGTGGACCAAATTTAACCTACAGGCCACAGTTGCCAACCACAGCTCTGGGGATTTTCTTTTGGGGATAGAGTCACCAGTTAAGAAATATGAGGATTTTATTGATATCTTGACTTCAATAAAGCTTTTGATAAAGTTTATCATCATGAACTCTACGGACAAGATAAACAAATGTGGTTTGCAGTGTACCGTGAAAAGCTACTTATGGGATCAATATTAACCTAGAGGGCGGCTTTTAGAGGAATGTCATAGCACTCTGCTATTGCCCCATTCCTATTAAGCATTCTTATCAAAGACTTGAAAGAATAGGATTCAAGTTTATCACAAAGCCGAGAGGGATAGCTAATATGGCATATGACAAACTCAAAATTCAAGAAAACCTTAGGCTGTAAGATCAGTCAAAATCTGCCAGAAAAAAAAAAAAAAAACTGGCCTATTAATAAAGGTGCTTTAATTAGGCACCTATTGTTAGGTACTTTAACTGATTACAAACAAAAAGCAAATCTTAGGAATGCTATTAAGATCTTTGGCTGCAAAAACAAAAATACAGAGTCTACATCAAAATAAGTAACAATTCCCTTAGGTTGATATAATTGGTTATACTACAAATAAAATGCTGTTTTTAGATATAAGTACCACATTTTAAAAGCGATTTGAGCAAACCAGAATGCAAAGGGGATCAGGCGCAGTGGCTCACGCCTGTAGTCCCAGCAATTTTGGAGGCAGAGGTGGGCAGATCACAAGGTCACTAGTTCAAGACCAGCCTCACCAACCTGGTGAAACTCGTCTCTACTAAAAATACGAAAATTAGCCAAACACGGTGGTGTGCGCCTGTAATCCCAGCTACTCAGGAGGCTGAGGCAGGATAATTGCTTGAACTCAGAAGGCGAAGGTGGCAGTGAGCCAAGATTGCACCACTGTACTCCAGCCTGGGCAACAGAGCAAGACTCCATCTCAAAAAATAAACAAATAAAATAAAATAAAAAGAAATGGGGATATTTAGCCTTGAGTAGCAAGCTTAGAGGGACCAGGCTAATGGTTAAAGGGCTTTCCTATAGAAAGAGGATTAGACTCATTCAGAGTAGCTCTATGGGAATGAAGCTGGAATAATAAGTGGAAGCTATGAGAAAGCAGATTTCTTTCTGCTTAGGACAGAATTTTCTGGAGCTGGCCCAAAAACGAAATGGACTGCCTCACAAATTAGTGTTATTCTCATCAGCTTGGGTGCGCCAAGAGAGTAGGGGTGCCAATATGTCTGTAATGCTGAACCAGAGATAAAAACATGGTGCAAGAAGGTTACTCAGATGGTCTTCAAGGTCCCTTCCCACTAATGTTCTAGACCACATCAGTTCTTCTAATCCCAAATCAGGTCCAGTTCTCCAAGCCCACTTCACTGTAAACCTAGATCAACAAATGCAATCACTCTAAGTCACAGGGATAGATTTCCTTCCTTGTGATGAAAGAGTCTTCCATCTCAGGAGCTTATACAAGTTCCTCGGGTATCTTGATGCTAGTATAGAGGTCAAAAGAGATCAGTACAAAGATGAAGCTGCTGTGCTATATACCCAGTGCCTCTGCAAGGTTTTCCTAGAGCTGTCTATCACTTTTCAAGCAGAACAGAGACTATGCCCTAGCTGTACCCTACTGTGAAAATGAGTAAATTCTGTAAGGCAAGATGGGTGATACACTGAGTAGAGACCAACACAAAGGGCACAGAGTAACAGTGGACAAGAAGCCACTTCCTCCAGTGGAGACCTCCTTACTATGGAGGGTCCCCAAGGGCCTGAGCCACTATCCCACCAACCACCACCAGCTAATAAGCAGCCAGACGGGGTGGTTAGACCAAGATTTCTAAATTCGATCACAACATAAAAACTTGTTCAATGGCTGCTGTTCCTCGCCACATGTTCCTCTTCAGAGAACGGCTCCCTGATGGAAGTAATCATTCAAATTTTCCCTGGTCCCCAATCTCTTTATTCACAATGGCTGGGATCAAAAAGATTACATGAATAATTCCTGAATCCTCGGTTCAGGTCCACTTTGAGACCAACTAGCTAAAGAAAATGAACACAAAGTACCCTTAAAACTTAAAAAGCTTAAAACTAAGTAGGCTTCAGAAATTTAGCTCATTCTAGATATTTCCTTTATCTTGCAAATATAAGGGAGAGTTTAATGTGCTAGAGCAGTGCTCTAAAACTCATGGCTGATGGGGCATTCTGACTTTCAGGGAGTGTTGGCAGAAAGCCACAAAATCTTAACAGATTTCATTCCATTCCACATAATTTTACCTGCAGAATTTAACAACTCTACTCCATATATGCAATACAAAGATCACAACAGCAAACACAAGGTCTATTAAAATTAAAATATGTTACAAAACGAAGCAAAATTAGGCGTATTCACATTTTTCCACAAATATTCTCAGCCAATTGCTTGACTCTTTTGTGCACAAGCATTTCCCTGGCAGACACACTAGGAAGTCTGAGAAAAAATCTTAGAGAAACTTTGACAAAAGCTCTGAAAAACAGTTCTAGAATAAACACTTAAAACTGAGTCCATCCTGTTCATTAATTTATTCCTTCCTGTGATTTGGGGGAAAGACTACTCTTACTTCATCTGTGCACAGAGTAATTACTTCCAGCACACTGAAGTTCCTGCGAAGCGTAATTTAGGACCATAATTCAAAGGTCGCTGTCCTAAATCAAAGTCTGCCTTGTCACAGCCTAGATTACAACATACCTTTCTTTGGTCATTGTTGTTATTATTGCTTGACTTAGATTTTTTCCTGTAAATCTTTTATGGACTTTGTATCAGCCTGTTCTAATGTTTTATAACTGACATAAAATGTACATATATATAATATAGTAAAACTAAAAATACATATACACAGTAAAAAACAGGCACTATTCTAGGCACTTTAAACATGTTAGCTCTAATTTTCATAACAATTATACATGTAGATATAACATGCCCTTTTTACATATGAAGAAACCAGAACTTGGACAGGCTCCATGACTTGCCCAAGGCCGCAGAGATATAAAGTGGTAGAGGTGGAATTTACACACAGACCTATCCGACTCTAAAGCTCCACTCCGCTCCAGGGAAAATGGGTTCATAACGGTCATGTATTCACTTGACCTCACAAAGAGAATTTACTTAAACCTAAGCTCTCGTAAAAAGAACACTTCAAGCAGCATTTATAACAGCAACACGAGGAGGTGAGACAACTAAAATGGAAGCATTCCCCATAAGAAACAAAAACCGCTTAACAGAGATCATACCTGCAATTCCCCAATGGCCAGAACCACTAGGTCTCGAACGCCGTCTTCGTCCAAGTCTGGCAGCACCACGACTGGGGCAGCCAAGGTACCATTGGACAAGTAGTTTGGGTTTAAAGTCCAGATGGCTTTCCCTGCGGAAGGACACATAGTTTAAAGTCCAAATGGCTTTCCCTAGGGAAGGACACATAGGCTGGTTACTATGACAGCTTCCTGCCTCTGGAAAAGGCAGATGCCATGTTCCCAGACCAGAAAAGAGAAATACAATAGGCTGAATGACAGACAGCAACTCCTACCTACTTATTTTCTTTAGATTTTGTCTCACTGAGGAGGAGGGAGCAGGGAGTGTGATCTGAATCCTCAAGTATCTAGCTAACAAATCCATGCAGTAATTTCTCACCTAGATTTTTTTTAGATAAAATGGAGGTGCTAACTCCTTTCCAGCAAAGAAGGGCTCCCTTGCCTGGGCTGAGGGGAATGGTCTGTTAGAGGTTATAACTATTAAGGAACCATCCAGGGGTAGCTGACCAGACCACTCACTCTCCTTGCTTCTCCCACATGGTCACATAAGTAAGCACCACAGCATCATCAAAAGTTTTCAAGGTGGATTCAGTTCTACAGTTAACTCAAATCCTAGTTTTTTCACTCAGAAGCACCCCATGATCAAACACCAACCTCTAAACCTAGGAAGGATGTTATTTATTTAGCTGTACGTGAGCACACAGCCCAGTGGTACCAAGCCTATGGGCTGTAAACTTAGGATTCTGTAGGAGCTTCAGGACATGGGATTCTTTTTCATTCCGTTTGCCCTGTATGTCTGAAGGCAATAAAAAGCTAAAAAGTCCAGTCGACAAGCCTCAACAAACCTTTATTTCTTCACTGACGTATTTTTTTAAGTAGTTAATGCCCAGGTTTACACGTGGATCCCAGGAATATCAAATATGAAGAGCCAAAGTTCAGTTGTCTATTGTACAAAGAACAGAGTCGGGAGACTATTTACACACAAAAGGCCTCAGGGTAGTTTCTGTTTGGGTAATTCGGTTCAGCCCCATCCTATCACCAAACAGGTTGAACCATGGATCTGTTTACTCAATCTGCCCAAACCTTCTCTCTCATTTCCCTTAATAACCACCTTCCAGAGCAGGAAATCAGACTTTCCACCATGTGAGAGTCAAAAGGTCCCCTACGCAACAGATAATTCTAATCCAAAATTATGGCTCATAGATGTAAAGTGCTTTTGTGGTACATGGTCTTTACCTGATGTTGCATTGAATGCGCTGAGCATCTTGTGTGTCCCTGTCACAAGACAGACGGTTTCAGCCAAGCTTCCTGGTATCAGCTTCAAACACGTGATATCTCGGACCTCCTCGGGGAGACGACTAGACCACAGTGTGCTGCCATTCATCCCCGAAAGGCACACAAGATTAGCAGCTGGCCTTGAGACACCTAAAAGCACAGAGATAGATTAAAAAAGGAAAGCAGGCAGGGAGATAAGAGGCAGAGATGAACAAGAGAACAGAAAACCACAAGTGGATGGTGGTAAGGCAGCAACCACACTTGTGCATTCAGCTCGCTCCCGCACTTCTGACAGCAAGGTGTGAACACAGAGTGCCTGTCATCTCTGCTTAACACGGTTCTCATGTAAGACAAGAGCTGTGGCCTCCTCTACGCTGTCGAACGCATCTCCACTTCTGCACCTTTCCCAACACTTCTCTTTGCATGTCTGCCACCTCAGCCCCAACTAAATGGTGACAGCTTTAAGGAGAAAGACTGTCTCACTAATCTCTGCACCTCTACTATAGGTGCCCTGCATCTACAGCAACCAACTGTTTGCCAAGTAAGAGACAGGAGCAAAATCAAGAATACGAAAAAGTAGTTAGGAACAAAAAACCAGGAGGAAAAGATATGCTTGGAAACATGAGACTGATCTAGAATGTGTGCAGGGCAGGCAGCAAAATACCTGAATTCTAGTCATCACTAGCAAATGTTCCTGAGAGCAGAAAAAAAAATTTTTTTTTTGAAAAATAAACTTGAAGATTACATATAGCAATAATGAGTGGGTCTTGCTAGTCTTGAGTTCTATGGAATCAGCTGATTTGGTCCCAGTCAGGAAAGAATATTGGGAAGATGTAATAACCAGGTCCAAGGACAGCTGGTTAAGGGATTAGAGTAGCCATGTCTTCAGTAAATAGACGTTTATGTCACTTAATTACTAAATCACACTCATAACTTTCTGCCATGTCAGTTTTACATTCACTTTCAGGATAGGGACACTTGATTCAATTCATAGTTTCCACTTTCAGCAACAACTAAGACAGATAAGTAAACAAAACTTTTAGAGCTTCCTTCTACCTATTCCTCAACGGGTAGAGTAATTAAATTCACAACCTAAAAACAAGTGATGAACTATGGCTGGCTGTTTCAGACCTTGTTGCCAGAAGATATATATGACAAACAGGGGTGGCATCCGGTAACTTCCAGGCTTCTCGAAGGTGCTAGGATCCCTAACCTGTGTGGTTCTTTCTCCTGGAGGACCCTACTCCATCCTACAATGCTCTGACTCATCTTTTCCTGGGCGGTGATGGGTTACCCCTTCCTGCTAGACCATGACCCCTCGAGGCCAAGGCCAGGCTCCTTTTGTTCGGCACTCTGTGTGTAACCAGCAGAACTCTAGGGAGGGTGCACAGCAGCTGCTGCACAGTCAGTATCAACACACAGTTGCCAAGTGAATGGAGGAACAAGTGAGTAGACAAATAAAAAACTCAATCCCTCTGTGTCCAGTAGCACAGAGCTTTGTGGGTTATGGGTGCAGCAGCATGAGGGGCAAGAACATGAACTCCAGAGCCAGACTCCCTGAACCCAAATCCCCAGCTCTACCATCTACCAGCAGCAGGACTTTGGGCAAGTTCTTTAATCTCACAATGTCTCACCTTCCTCATGTGCAAAAGGGGGATTAATAATGAGTCTGCCTCACAGGACTGTATGGAGGGATAAATTCCTTCATACGGTACGTGCTTACAATGGTGTATAACACATAGGAAGCACCATATGTTCGCTATATCCCCATTTGTACAATCTGTGGCCAAATCAGCCTGGTCCACATCGTGTCCAAACCCACGGCCTTGCCATTATGAGTCTTGATATGAAGCAAACTGCATAAGATACCAAATGACTAAAAACATTTCTAGATCTAAGTAAATGGGGGAGATTTTTACTTCAGAAGTCACAGGCAGGAAAAGTGTAATCAAGTTTTAATCACACAGAAATCTACTCCTAGGCTAGAGATGCTCTCTATAGCAGATCTCCAGGCAGACTGCTTCCATAACTCATGCAGGCCTCAGAAAGCCACTCCTACTAATTAAGAGACGTGGTTTAGAATTCTCTAAAATAGGCTGGGTATGGCAGCTTACGTCTGTAATCCCAACACTTTGGGAGGCCGAGGCGGGCGGATCACCTGAAGTTGGGAGTTTGAGACCAGCCTGACCAACATGGAGAAACCCCGTCTCTACTAAAAATACAAAAATTAGCCAGGTGTGGTGGCACATGCCTGTAATCCCAGCTACTCAGGAGGCTGAGGCAGGAGAATCACTTGAACCTGGGAGGTGTAGATCATGCCANTCACTTGAACCTGGGAGGTGTAGATCATGCCATTACACTCCAGCCTAGGCAACAAGAGCGAAACTCCATCTCAAAAAAAAAAAAAGAAGAAGAAGAAAAGAACTCTCTAAAACACCCTAGAAGTGTATTCCAAGGCCTAGATGACTTAAAAGCAGTTACTAGGGCACCCTCAGCATCAAATAGGTTCCTGCATCAGCTCACAGACTACAGTTTGACTCCACCACAGTAGAGGCTGCAGGACCAGCCAAAAGCCTTGTGTACTTAGGCTGAAACTAGAACACATTATTTTCTTTTTCAACAGCTGACGTGTGTAAAAGCTGGGATCCCAGAAACAGAACCCTAAATTAGGGTAAATTGTGGAAGGTTTCATAAGGAGACTATTCACAAAGATGTGGCCAGTGTGTAGAAACACCACAAGCAATAGTGCAGACCACCAGAACTGTTAGCCACCCCCCTACACACAAAGATACAAGGAGAGGATGCAATTACTGGAATCCAGAAAAGGAAAGTCCTATAGGAGGGCCACCTTCAAACGAGCTGTGACCCAGGGTCAAGGCTGTAGCAGCCATCCTGTGGTGACCCCAGCAGGGAGGGAGCCAGGGGAGTGAATACCTCTCCTCACACTCTTTCTCCCCTCCCATTCCTGAGCTGTGCTCCCCATTGAAAGGAGGCCAGCAGGCAAGGAAGCCTGTTGATACCATCCACACAGCTCAGTTTCCCAATGCAGAGGGCAGGATGGACAGCAGATCTGCAAGAGTAAACTGAAGGGGGAAAGGAAAACATCTGGCCAAGAGGTATGTGTATAAAGATGTGAAAGTCCATGAACAAAAGTTTTCTGCCAGGGATAGGAGGGGGTAGCATAAAATCAATGTTCACTATAATCTAAGAGGCAATGGAAAACCAGGAGAAAACTCATGACACCCAAGGACTAACACTGTTCATTGCGAAGTGTGTGGGCAAGTCACTTCCTTTCTGCATCGCAGTTTCTTCACTGGCCTGGTCACCACTAAAAATTCCTTCCAGCTATAACTCCCTCTGATTTCTTAGACTGAGCTTTATTTATATGTAGGAGCTTTCTGATCAGGGTTTTCACATATGACAGAACCATGGTAACTTTCTGTTCACTGCAGACCCTTCTGCAGTACCACATGGGACAAAACTCTGGTGTTTTCTCCTAGCTGACAGTGACCCTGTAGCAGCCTTAAGAAGACATGTCTCTTACCTACTGCACTCCCGTTCCTTGACATCACAAAGGAGAGAAGCACATCACGTAGGCCATCTCCATTCACATCAGCCAGTTCCAATGGAGACAGGTCCCCACCTGATATATACAGAAAAAAACAGAAAGGTCTTGAGCAAGTTACCACAAACCAGCTCTCTGTTACCAGCAGCTCCATAGACACCAAACAGACTCCAGTTCCTCAACTAGGTAGAGTAGACACACTTCTCTCTACTCCTCCTGCTAAGTGCATCGAAAAGCCCTGGACATTATACATAAAACAAACATAAGACGACTCTGAAAGGCAGAGAGAAGGAAGTAGACCAGCTAGCGACTGTAAGACCCAAGGAATGACAAGGTGATGAGTCCCCTGGGTTTTCTTTTGGCCTCATATACACCAGATAGGGTTCTGGAAAAGCCAGCAACCCAGAAACACCATAGGTACCGACAAAAAAGCCCCCAAAAAGGCTAGCTTCCCTAGCCAATAGCCCAGGAAAGGTGCAGTCCAACAGGCAAGAAAGCCTGGACAGGAAAGTTTTAGATAATAACTGCTCTACTCCACCCAAACATCCCAGATAAAATTATGGGCCCAGCCCTACCCACCCATATAGCAAAGGCTGAATGTGGAGCCTGGCTCCCACCTTCTCCTGGATGTAACAAGGCACCCCACCACCACCAGCACCACCACCATCAGGGTCATGTCAGAGGAAGCCAGGTGGGGGCTAGGACTGCCATCCTCACCTAGCAGGACCAAAGGAATTCCACCCCAAGTAGCATCAGTAAGTCACCCCTCTCCCTTCTCTCCACAGGGATGGTGTCAGCAAAGGCCTAGTGTGGAGTCTGGACTTCCAGCCCCCCACCCCCAACAGTATGAACTCAGATGATGCCCACCAAATTTAGAGAGAATTCACATTGTTAGTGGAAGTATAAATTGGTACAACCACGTTGGAAAATAATTTAACATAAATTACTAAAAATGAACATGCACACACTCTACAATATGATCTAGCAATTTTACTCTAAATTTATGCCTTAGAGAAATTCTTATATGCTGCATCAGGAAACATACACAAAAATGTTCTTAGCAGCATCATTTATTTATTTTTTTAAAAAAAAGACTGGAAGCATGATTTAAAAGTTCATCAAGAGTAAAATGGATAAATCATGGGATATTCATGCCAGGGAAAATTAGACAGTAGTGAAAAATGAATAAGCTTCAGATATAATGCATCAATATAGATGAATATCAATAAATTGTTTTTTAAAAATTATGTTGAACAAAAAAGCAGGTCATAGGCTGGGCACAGTGGCTCACACCTATAATCCCAGCACTTTGGGAGGCCAAGGCGGCAGATCATCTGAGGTCAGGAGTTCAAGACCAGTCCGGCCAAAATGGCAAAACCCTGTCTCTACTGAAAATACAAAAATTAGCCAGGTGTGGTGGTGAGCTCCTGTAATCCCAGCTACATGGCAAAACCCTGTCTCTACTGAAAATACAAAAATTAGCCAGGTGTGGTGGTGAGCTCCTGTAATCCCAGCTACATGGCAGGCTGAGCCACAAGAATCACTTGAATCCAGGAGATGGAGATTGCAGTGAGCTGAGATCGCACCACTGCACTCCAGCCTAGGCGACAGAGCAAGACTCCGTTGCAAAAAAAAAAA
>NW_016107317.1:1062137-1076228 GCF_001604975.1 Cebus imitator | reverse complement strand
AATTTTAAAACCAGCAAACTTGATGAATATGTAGTTTAGGGGTACATATTGACATGGTAAAACTTTACAGAAAAAGGAATGATCAACACAAAATTCAGGATAGCAGAGGCCTTTGGTGGGCAGAGGAGGATGTGGTCAGGAGGGACACACAAGAGAGTGTGAAGGTCTCAATGATGTCCTATTTCCAAAGCTGGGTGGTAGACACACCAACAATTTGTTATCTTTAAACTGTATGTAAACATATGTAAATTAAACTTGCCTTAAGAGAAACTAAAGATGAGAACACAGACCTCATCAGAAACTAATTCAACAGGGATCAGAGAAGTGGCAGAGATAAACATTTCTAGATCAAGTTGATGCCAAGAGTCTGAGGATAGTCTAATCCAGTTCATAAGAGAGGACTACTCAACACAGGTGAGATATAAACCCCATTCCAGATCAAAAGGTTTTATTCTGCTCCAAAAGGAGACAGAATGGCTGGAATTACTTGGGCAGCACCACCCTAACCATGAGGAGCAAGAAGGAAAAGACAGCAACTATCTTTTACAGGAAACAAAATTATTTTACAATTTTTTTTCAGACGGAGTCTCACTCTGTCACAAGGCTGGTGTGCAGTGGCATGATTGGGCTCACTGCAAACTCTGCCTCCTAGCTTCAAGTGAGTCTCCTGCCTCAGCCTCCCAAGTAGCTGGGACTATAGGCGGGGGCCACCACGCCCGGCTAATTTTTTGTATTTTTAGTAGAGATGGAGTTTCAACACGTTGGCCAGAATGGTCTCGATCTCTTGACCTCGTGATCCACCCTCCTCAGCTTCCCAAAGTGCTGGGATTACAGGTATGAGCCACCACGCCCTGCCTAATTATTTTATAATTTAAATTACGCCCAGCCTCTATCATCAACCAATGCCTGAGGGTTCTACAAGAATCCTCTCCCTGATGTAGCCAGGCCTTGAACCTTGCTTTTCTCTGTAAATAGCCCTTCCTACAGCTTTGCATTCCCGATACAGTGCTGGCTCCACAGCAGGAACCCAGCAAACCAATGCCTTGTCCTCTCTGCAACTAATAAAGACCTATGCTGACAAACACAATAGAGCAGTGATTCCCAGGTTTTTGGAGGTGTTTGTTTTCTTTCAAATCTTAACCTCCCTGCTACCTCTACACAGCGGTAAGGGCAGGGTAGGGAATGCCGCATGACACATATTAACTTATAAGATTTGGAGGAAAATTTAAATGTAATCAGACATAGCATGAAGTTTTACAGGATTAGGGCTGAAGATTCTGCAGCTCACCTCCCTGGGAGCCCAAGTGGCGGCTCCAGGTGCTGTGTAGATCTCTGGGAGGACAGGGGATCAGGAAAGCACACAGGAGCACCAGGATCATTGAGATCCCCAAAGTCAGCAGAAAGACAGAGGTGCGCACATACGACACCAGGGAGGAGCTGGCCTTCTGTTCTAGACCCCCAAGGGGTTCCGAGGGGTAGCCCTCCGTGGTGACTTCTGAAAGATGTGGCTTTGCATCCTCTGCAACCTCAGCATCTGAGTCAGGCTCTGGCATTTCTCCCAAAGGACTCTTCCCATTTTTGACCCCTCCATTCTTCTGCAAGTTAATCACCAGATCGTCTTCGCTTTCATCACTGTCAGCCTGAGTGAGGGGATCATACTCCCCTAGGTCTGGGCTCTTCTTCCCTGAAGAGACAGAAAAACAGAGAGTCAAGAAAACTGAGGAAGAGACACCCTCACCAAATATATGGCAACTGTAAAGACCCAGGAGAACACAGAAAACTAAAACCAAAAAAATCCAGGTTTATACGAAGTTTGAACCTTGGTGGCTAGCTGTAAAACAGATGCCAGCAAAGCAGGGAAAAGGAATGGAAGGAAAAAGAAAAGCACAGTGCTCCAGGATCACTGCCTGAATGAGTTTAAGACAATGGAAACAGAGGCAGAGGTTAGCAAACTTCAAATATCTTTAGTTTAAAAAGAAAGCTCTCTTAACGTGTTTGAAGCTCACTCGTGAAAAAGACCATGGCTCCTGCATCAACTCTCCAGGTACCTAATTCGCATATTGCCTCAGATTTTCTTAGATCTGTGACGTCCTTATCTTTCCTGGTAAACTTTTAGAACAATTCTTCTCTGTATGCTGCTTCTCACGGCCCAGTATCTGTGGCTTCCCAACTGTTTCTATGGAAACAACTTAGAAAGTTGAACACTGAATGTTCATCTGAAGATGTATTGAAAAATCACTTCTGGCCAGGCGCAGTGGCTCACGCCTATAATCCCAGCACTCTGGGAGGCCAAGGCGGGCGGATCACTTGAGGTGCGGAGTTGGAGACCAGCCTGACCAATATGGTGAAACCCCGTCTCTAAAAAAAAAAAAAGAAAGAAAGAAAAAACCTCACTTCTAAGAACCAACCCATCCTGTGATTTGAATGCTTTCAGTACATCTTCCAGTAAACAGTGTTTACCTCAAAAACTGCTCTTCTGAGCAAGTATTCTGGAAGGGATGATGATCTAGCAGGAACACAAAGGTAGGGGACTTGTCTGAAGCTGCTTTGCATGGCAAGCACTTTGTTTTTACTTAGCCTGCAATGTTGATTTGAGACGAGACGGCTGAGAGAAATTACAAGAGGGTCTAGGCACACATCCTCCCAAGCCACCGGCCCCTTTGCCCTCACTGCCAATGACTGAATGACTTTATGCCTTTATTTCACATTACCACCAAGTAAAAAACAAGAAAATGTTTCTTTTGAGGAGATTTTATCTGGTAAGCTATCACTAATGTAAACGCTATCGTTAAATCTTTTGTTCAGAAGAAATAAAAAAAGACCACATAACCTAGCTAATTAAAAATGGGAAAAGAAGAATTATTAATGCTAGTGTCTACCTCTGGGTCACGATGGCCTTGGTGATGTCACTTCACACATTACATCTCAGTTTGTTCAATTAATGAAATGAAGGAATAAAACATTATATGGAGACCGGATGTTGGAAGTAAGACCTGTAGTGTTAAAGTTTAGTATTTGGTACATTTAAAAAATTAATAAATGTTAGATTTTTTTAAATAAACATTCCACAGAGCTATAACATTAAGTACTTTCAAAAAATAAAAATAAAAATACTGAATAATCTGTCATCCTAATAACTAGAAAATATTTCTATTTATTTTTATTTTCGAAGCTATACACCTTGCCCAAAAACTATTAGACTTGATTTGTGTGGCTGTGTGTGTGTGTGTGTGTGTGTGTGGGTGGGTGGCGGGGGGGTGGGGGGAGGCGGTGTTTAGTAGACACGAGTTTTTACTATGTTGGTCAGGCTGGTCTCAAACTCCTGACCTTGCGATCCACCCACCTCAGCCTCCCAAAGTGGTTATGGGATTACAGGCATGAGCCACCCACCACGCCCAGCCTAGATTTGATTTTTAAAGACACAAATTATAAGAAAATAAATCAATTATTAGAAACTTAATTCAAAATAGTACTTTCAGAATATGCCATGGAGTCAGTACAGGTTCCAGCTAATCTCCTATAATTTGTATTTCTACTCTGTAAACCAAATTATTTGGGTAATTAGGGCACACCCTTAAGCATCCCAGATAACTCTATATATAATAACTTGCACACAGAGCCGTAGGTTGTTAGAATAATATTAACTCTAATACTTTTCAAAGTGATTGTTTTTGTTTTGTTTTTTGGATAAAATACACCTGACATGATAAACAAAATGTGATATATACATACCACGGAATATTATTCAGCTCTAAAAAGGAAGGAATTTCTGACGTTTGCTATAGAATAGATGAACCTTGAGGGCATTATGCTAAATGAAATAAGCCACACACAAAAAGACAAATATTGTGTGATTCCACTTATATGAGTAATCTAGAGTAGTCACATTCACAAAAACAGAAAGTAGAATAGTTGTTGCCTAGGTCTGGAGGTAGAAGGAAAAGTTGTTACTTAGTATAGCGTTTCAGTTTTGCAAGAGGAAAAAGTACTGGATACTGGGTACCTATACAGTTAATACTGAACTGTATACTTAAAGTGGTTAAGATAGTAAATTTTATGGTGTATGTATTTTTTCACAATTTAAAATGTTTAAATATATACATGAAAAACAGGAAAGTACACACAGAGTTCCCAATTCTCAGAGTTACTTGAGAAAGCACAGCAAGAGGCCTTAAAGATCACATAATCCATCCCCACCCCCAATCCAAACTTAACTACTTACAAAGACCTACCAACCAGTCACTTAGCAAATACTTGAATGTAACCAGTATTAGGGAATCCCCTGGCCTCCAATCTAGAAAACAATTCTTTACACTGACTCGAGAATTTTTTTTCTGGAAAGTTGTCAATTATCTGTCCTAGTTTTAATTTCTGGGATCCCTCTTCCACATGCAAGTCCTTCAAACACTCAAAGGTATCAATCATAAGAGACATAAGACATGGTATTTAAGAACTCAAGTCTTCACAATAAAACATCAAGCCAAATCTCAGCTATATCTCTTATGAACTATGTGATCTCAAATTTCTTAACTTTATTGAGCCTCAATTTCCCTATTTATGAAATGAAATAATCTTTTTACTTCATATGATTGTGATAAGAATCAAATAAGATGATATATGTGTGGTTCTTAATGCCTGGCTTATAGTCACACAATAAATTTTGGCTTCTGTTATCATCATTGCCATCACTGGTGCTAGCGTTGTATCTCCCACTGCCCTCCCCCACTCTTCTCACCTCCAAGTTAAACACCTCCACCTCTTTCAACCCATGACTTGAAGAAGCATTTTTTTTTTTTTTTAAAGATGGGGTTTCATCATGTTGGTCAAGCTGGTCTTGAGCTCCTGACCTCAGGTGATCTGTCTGCCTCGGCCTCCCAGAGTGCTAGGATTACAGGTGTGAGCCACTGCGCCTGGCCTAAAGAAGCATTGTTTCAGGTGTCCTCAACATCCTGGTCATTCTCCTCTGGACATGATGTGATGTGTCTGTGGTTTTTAAAGTATAGTTCCTGGAACTAGAAACAATCCCAGGTACAGTCTGACCAGAAAAGGGAAGGGCAGAGCTGTGATCTAACTACTCCAGATAACAAACAACAATTCAATTTCTATAACTTAAGATCTTGATAGCTTTCTTGGCATTCAAATCACCTACTGATTCAGTCAAAACTGAATCAAGCATTTTTAACACATACTCAAGCCACCCTATAATTGTGCAATTGGATTTTTAGCACCAAGTAAAAAATTTAGCTTCGACATCAAATTCAATCTTGCTAGTCAGTTTCCACCTTGCAGCAAACATATCAGACTAAAACAGCACCTTTGTCAAAGTGAAATCATTAATTAAAACACTGACCAGCAAAACAATTTAAAGGAAATTCATTTCTATCATGCTATATACTATCACAGGCAGGAAGAAAGAGAAGCATATGCTACAGGAACTTATAAAATCTGTAAGAAATCTATAAAAACAATTTGCAAGCATTCTTTGAGAAAAAAAGCTGCTGTCAAATTGGTCTGCTTAGCAAGATTACATGCTTTTAGTTAATGATGGCAAAAGTGGGCATTTCTGTCACACTCTCTTCCCTAAAACCAGGAAAACAAATAAAGAGAAATAAAAATAGAACACAAAATAGGAAACAGCCGTATTCCCAAACCACAATTTATGAACTAAATGCACTGAAACTTGTACTCAACTGAGAAAGCTAAGAGCAGGCAAATATATCTTGCAGATATAATTTGCACATACACTGCAGATCTTCAGCAATGAGCAGAGTTCACAGAATTAATAATCATGACAATAATAAGATGATGACAATGACAACTGGAAATGCACTGAGTGCCTACTGTCCCAGGCACTGATCCAAGCATTTTACATGTGTTAATTCATTTAATCCTCACATCAACCTTATGTGGTATTAGTATTATTATCCCCCATTTTATCAACAAGAAAAATAAAATATAGAGAGCTAAGATGACTAAGATCACAGAACTAGCCAAAAGAAAAGCCAGGATTCAAACCCAGGCATCTCACCGTAGAGTCCACTTGTTGTTCTAACCAACAAGTTATACTACCTCCCTTGTTCCACAAATGTCGCCAGACCAGTAATTGCTAGCTTGGAAAGACAAAATCTGGGGTCACAGAAGCACCAGTGAGCCTCATTCAACACCACAGTCAAAGGGAAGTAAGATCGAATGAGGAAAAGTACAAGCAGACATCACAAAAAGCACACTGTCGGTATGGCAGGTTAGGAAAGTAACTGTGGGCATAAATCACCCTGACTGGGCCCAGTCAGGAGACAGGAGTCAAACAGTAGTTCAAAGAGGACAAGCTTAACATTTAAAAATTACTAAGCAATGATAGGAGAGTAAACAAAAAGATGGGAAGAGAACTCTAAAAGTTCCCCTAGGACTGAGGGACAATATCCAACACAGGATAAACTTGGTATTTAAAAGGGCTCAGACCCACTTTCACAGATCAGTCAACAAAGGTGAATTTGGAGTTCAGGGACAGTAGGCTGATAAATGGCACAACAAAGTCAGTGAAGGAAATGTCAAACCCACAGTCCTGCGAAAAGCCAGCAGCCTCCTCCTAGCCAGGACAGAGACACCCACACAGGAAGAGCACAAATGGGGAGCCAGTTGACTTAACAGGCCTGGATTACATTAGGGCTTCCAACTGCCCTAGATCACCCCTGCGACAATAGCCTTGCTGTCAAACAACTGCCCCATTTAAATATCAGTAATAATCAGAAAGGAACCATGTTTAGTATTCATTCCACAAGGCACCACAAAGCTCTACAAATATTCAAGAAATCAGTAACAATGAAACATAGCAAACAATTCGTTAAAGAACAAATGCTGAACAATTCACACCACAAGATGGAAGAAATAATGAACATATACTTCCCCATGGAGTCTGCGAAATTCAGGAAAATCATCTTCTCTGAAAAGAGCACTCAGGAAAACAATGGGAAAAATAACAAAACAAATTTAGAAAAGAAATCCTTATTGGAATCAGCTAAAGGAACACACATTGCTGCAAACAGAAACACAAAGAACAGATTCATGAAAATCAAGCAAAATGAAATGGAAATAACTACAGCTGGCAGTTCTGAACACTTATCCTACACTCTTCCAAGCCCTTTTAATGTCTTATCTCAGGCAGGGGGTTCTGGCTCATGCCTGTAATCCCAGCACTTTGACAGGAATTCAAGACCAGCCTGGCCAACATGGCAAGACTCCATTTCTACTAAAAATACAAAAATTAGCCAGGTGTGGTGGCATGTGCCTGCAATCCCAGCGACTCAGGAGGCTGAGGCATAAGAACTGCTTGAACCTGGGAGGCGGAGGTTACAGTGAGTCCAGATCCTGCCACTGCACGCCAGCCTGGGCGACAGAGCAGGACTCTGCCCCCAAAAAAAAACTTTTATCTCAGTAAATCTTCTTAACAACTCTGTGAGGTGGACACATTACTGTCTTTACTTTCAAGATGAGGAAGCTGAGGCTTGGAAGCTTAAGGAATTAGCTGATATGGTTTGGCTCTGTGTCCCCACCCAAATCTCATCTTGAGTTGTACTCCCATAATTCCCATGTGTTGTGGGAGGGAGCTGGTGGGAAATCACTGAATCATGGGGGCAGTTTTTCCCATACTGTTCAAGTGGTAGTGAATAAGTCTCTGGAGATCTGATGGTTTTATAAGGAGAACGCTGTTTCATTTGGTTTTCATTCTCTCTCTTGCTGCCACCATGTTAAGATGTGCCTTTTGCCTTCCACCATGATTGTGAGGCCTCCCTAGCCACATGGAACTCTAAAACCAGTAAACCTCTTTCTTGTGTAAATTGCCCAGTCTCCAGGATGTCTTTAATCAGCAGTGTGAAAACAAACTAATACACTGGCCCACAGTTAAACAGCAAGTGATAAGCAACAACTGAAAACCAGTCTGGCTTCAAAGTCTGTACTGGCTACATACGATCCCATGGAAAAAAATCAAGACTTTAAAAAAGACTAGAAACAATGGGATAGATATTGACAACAAAGGTGAGCCAATATAAGAAAAGAAAATGGAACCAAAAGCAATATTTTAGAGAGTTGCAAAAAAAAAGTTCCTATAATAAAGACCTAAAACTGCAGAATAGGTTGACGCCCTTTTCGGCCTCAGCCCACCCACACCCGGGTGAAAAACTAAAAAAAAATTTTTAAACTGCAGAATAATGAGTACACAGAATCCCAAGAAAAACTGATTGAGAAGAATCAATACTGAAATACATCCTAGTAAAGACACAGGACTTCAAGGACAAAGAAGAAATCCTATGAGCAGCCAGGCCAAAACTAATTATGGGAACAACAAACAGGCAAAGATTTCTCCATAGAAACATACACTACTAAAAGATAGTGGAGCAATATCTAAAAAGTCCTCAGAAAAAGAACATGCAATGTGAAGTCCAAGCATTCTGACTCAGCCATGACAGGCTGAAATATAAAGGCAAGCACACAAGCGCTCCGAGCTATCATACTCCTATGCCTTCTTTACATCATAGAAGACTTGGGCCAGTTCTTGGCCAGCCTTCTGAGAGGAATAAATATTTACTTTTATACTAATTTATTTTTCAGATAGTATAGAAACAAACCTCTGCTTAAGTATTACAGACTGCAAGTTTTGATCAGAGAAGTCTTAAATAATATTTTTGTCTATCTATTCACAGAAAGACAATAAGAGAGAGTGAAGTAAAAGAAGTCCACAAACTTGCCTTAAGTCCTACTCAGGAGTTAAGAATCAATACTGAAATATATCTTAGTAAAGGCACAGGACTTCAAGGACAAAGAAGGAATCCTATGAGCAGCCAGGCCAAAACTAATGATGGGAACAAAAAACAGGCAAAGATTTCTCCATAGAAACATACTGTACACTACTAAAAGATAGTGGAGCAATATCTAAAAAGTCCTCAGAAAAAGAACATGCAATGTGAAGTCCAAGCATTCTGACCCAGCCATGACAGGCTGAGGAGCTAGGCATCAAATCCAGCTTCCACGCTTAGGGCACTCAGCACTCACTTGCTTCCTTGCTACTTTCAGCCACCACCCAGATTTTTAACAAATGAAACATTTTCAAAGAATAAGAGAGAGGGCACTGATTTCATAACATACCATTATAAATGAGCCTTCCACAACTATTGCTTTTCCTCTTCAAAAGACTGAAGATGTCGCTTAAATATAATAGGATTTCCAAAATGGTATAAAGGAAAACACAAATAAGAAAGTGATGCAATAATACCATACCTGGATGTTTTCAGGAAATATACTAAAACATACACTATTCTATAACATATACTATAGTATGCACTATACTGTACATATACTATACAATACACTCTACTGCAACTAAAGGTAAATAATTCATATCATGGGTTAGTTTATCCAAGGGCATATAATGACTCTAAGTTACACAAATAAAACAAATCATTTTGCTCTGATATTCCCTCCATTGTTTGGCCTTCAAACTTTAAAATGACCCAAGAAAAAAAAAAAATAAACTTAGAAGATAAGTTGTCCCACAGGCTTTATGAATGTCACATTGGCCTTCTGCTACTAATTAACCTCATTTTATGCATGTGAGCCAAACATCTTTCCTTCCTGAGCTTGGTGAAACTGCTCTTTATAACAAAGCTGCTGAGATCTGTCAATAGTTCACTATTATGTCAAGCCTTCCTTCAGGTATCACATTCATAAATGAGCACGGTGCTGATAACAACAGCTAACACTGATTAACTATGTCACTAATTAACATATGTTAGAGATTACTAAAGTACATCCATCTCCTTTACTATTTCAAACAACCCTAGGAGGTAGATATGCAGTAGAACGTGTGGCATATAGTGAATGTTCCATAATAATGTTATTGTTACAGATGAGGAAACTAAAGCTTAAAGAGATTAAGTAACAAATTAGGTAAAGACTGGATTTGAACCTGAGCCTGTCTCATGCTCTCAGCCACCATTCCATCCTGCCTTCCTCACACATGAAAACAGTGGGGATGTTAACTGCGGGAATATAACACAGTAGCCCAAAAAGGACATCAGTCTCAGAACCACAATTACAGGGGAGCCAAAAGGAGCTACACAAAAACAACTTACACTTAATGTAAAAACTAAAAATAGTATTTTGGGTGGAGGGGAGAAAGGGCAAGAAGGAGGCAAGGAAAAGTGCAAGTGAACATTTTTTAAAACCCACATAACATGGAAGAACATATGCCCATATCTGGGCCTAAAAAAATATCAAGCATACCTCATGGCTCAGGGCCAAGCGGCCTTCCAAACAGGCCCATGGACTAGGCTATGGAAATTCCAATCAGTTCCTGCAACTAATATACCAGGGAATAATAACCACAGCCTTGGAGCATAAGAACACAAAAGAGCTCAAGAGTTGCTAAAGCAAGATTTTCCTGCATTCTCATCCTCAGAGAAGAACAATGACCTACACTGAAATAAAACAAGGACTCTAAATGAAAAAACAAAAAGAAATAAAGCTAAATGTGTCTAACATCTTATTGCCCCTCTGGGAGGACATCATTCTACACTAAGGATATACAAGGCTACTCTCTTCAAAGTAAAAAAATTAATCCTGCAGGTAAGGGACAGACACGTAATTCCAATGTTACGCACACATTCCAAGACAGATACTATCAGTGTTCCTTCCAAAGTTCCGACGAGCCCATATTAAAAAAAAAAAAAAAAAAATCTGTCTGAGGTCATGAAGTCTGAGGACAGAAATGCAAATTAATATGCAACCCAGTGTCATCCAAATGACAAGGCCTGCTTCAGGGTAGCATACTGGAAGCTCCTTGAGAGCAAAGACCCTGTAATCCCCCTGCAATCTCAAGATAGCTCTCCACCCAACACCGAAGTAGCCCTCTCTAGAGATAACAGTGAAACCAACTGCTTTTCCCTCTCATACAAATTATCAGCAAACAAATGTTTATCGCTTAATACTTAAAACTTATCTAGGTAGAGCCATCAATTTTTCTAAACACTAATGTTTACAATTTATTTGGGTGGAATAAATATCCTTTGAGATTTAGGAGAAAAAAAAAGTGTAGGGGGGCGGGGAACCTTAGAGCTGCTGCCCGAAGTACTGAATCCACTCTGGAAGTTGTCATCACCCCTAATGCTGCCTTAAAGAAGATTCCATACATTACCGGCAACTTACAGGCTCCAAATCATTTCCCATGCTTAGCCTCGACCGCCAGAGACTGACCAAGTAGAATCAAAAGCTCAGATTTAAAGTGAAAAGACCCCTGACGTTCAAGGCCAAGCTTTCCCAGTACTTGTGAGACCTTGGACAATTCAATTAGCCAAATCACTCTCATTTTCTCTTCTGTAAACTAGGAAGGGACATAAATACCTGTCCCACCTGCATCACGGCTGCGTCGCTGCTGTCATTAGATGGAGGGGATGCTCCACAGGGGACCACTCGCCGTCCCGCCGCCCCCGCCCAGATCCAGCCAAGACAGAAGGCGCCGGAGTCCCCGCGGTGCCTGGTCCGAGGCGCTCGGAAAGGATGCTCCCTTCACCAGGCTCCCCTCAGGACAGCGGCGACCGGCGCCCTGACACTCCCCGCCGCGACACCTGCTCCACGCCCTCTCCCCGCGCGTCTCCCGGTTTGCCACGCGCCGGCGACCCCTGCCCGGCTGGGCGCCCCTCTCGCCCTCTGGTGACGCGGGACCCCAGCCCCCAGGGGCTGCACCCGCCTCGCCACCAGGCGCCTGCAGCTCTGTCTGGGTTGAAGCCAGGCCCCGACCGGCCTCGCCCCCAGAGCCTCTCTTCCCCTTATCCCAACACCGACGGGGACAGGGTGGTCGCAAGGCTGCGGCTCCTTACCCGGGAGCTTGAGCGCCCTGGACAGCACGGTCGCCATGGCGGAGGACCCGGTGCGCGTGCGCGCACCCGCGTTCTGCCGGGAAGTGTAGTTCAGGGCGGGCGATTCGCGGAGCTGGGACTGGGAAAGGTGGGACCCGCACGCCAGGGGACAGAGCCTGGGGGAGGTCCACGCCCGTGTGTGCGCTCCGCAGGCTTTTCTCCCACGCTTTCAGGGCAAGTCACCTCACCCCTCTGAGTCTCACTTGCCTCGTTAGTGAAGTGGGGAGAAAATACCCTGTAGGCTTGCAGTGAAAATGATTCGAATAAGATATTGAAGGAGGTGTGGATTGTGTAATGTGCGTCAGCTTATGAAATCAGCCAGACTGGATTTGAATCCTGCCTGCATCACTTACTAGCTGGGCGATCTTGGGCAAGTCCCTTAGGGCGTCTAAGCTGCAGCTACTTTTTTTTAATTAAAGACATACTACCTACTTCACAAGTTTGCAGTGAGAATTAAACGATACGACCTGTTTAAAACACACAGCACGCAGTAGGCACCTAGCAAGAATGTTTCTATTATGCTTCTTAGGTAGAGGTTGAAGTTTCCTAGAGCTTGAACCCTCATTTCTTGCTCCCAGTTATTTATAAGTGTCTACTCAGCTCTCAATGCTGCAGCTTCTAGTTGAAGGGTGTAGAAGGAGAAACTGATTTGCTTCTTTTCCACACGCAAGAGATCACATTTTAGTGCAGGAATGTTAATACTATATTATCTTAGAACTGAAACAGATGCTAGAGGCCATATAGTCCCACTCTTCTTGTTTTATTCAAGAGAAAGGTGAGAAATAGAAAGGAAATGTAACTTCTGCGTGTCACAACAAGAGCTCTAAGATACATCTCACTTGGAGGCTGCCTAATTCTCATGAGAAACTGGAGACAGGACTATCCTGTGGGAGTAATCTGAGAGTCTCCAGCAATCAGTCTCACCTTTGTTCCCATAGGGGGAAAAAAATGCCATTGTCTCTGATAGAGCACAGGCTCTGGAGCCAGGAGCCAGGCCTCCCGAGTTCAAATCCTGACTCCATCATTTCCTAGATGCCAGAGGGTTAGTTGCTTAATTTCTTCCCGTCTCAGTTTTCTCATCTGCAAAATGGGGATAAAACAGTTCCTAATTTATAGAGTTCTCCTGAGAATTAAATGTGTATATGGAAAGCAGTTACAACAGTGCCTGGTACTTAGTGTTTTCTAAGTGTTCACTCTTCTTTTTATCAATAATTTCTTAATGTTATAACAATTACAAATTTGTAACTTAATAACAAATAGTAATACATTTAATAGTAATTTGATGGTTTAATGATGTATTCATTAATTATTTTTTGTTTGTTTGTTTTAGAGACGGAGTCTCTCTTGGTAGCCCAGGCTGGAGTGCAGTGGCACGATCTTGGCTCACGGCAACCTCTGTCTCTCCATCCCGGTTCAATCAATCCTCCTGCCTCAGCTTTCTGAGTAGCTGGGATTACAGGCACACGCCACCATGCCCAGCTAATTTTTGTATTTTTAGTAGAGACAGGTTTTCACCATGTTGGCCAGGCTGGTCTTGAACTCCTGAACTCGTGATCCGCTCGCCTCGGCCTCCCAAAGTGCTGGGATTACAGCCATGAGCATTCTACAACAACCCAAAATTTCTACTGCTTGCCTTATCTCTGGAGGCATGATTAAAAAAATATTTTACATCTATGTAGGTCATCTAAGAGGAGCAACACTACAAGTCACAATGACCCAGTAGTAGCTTGGCTGATATCAGTTTAGCTAAATAGAACACATTCCTGAAATGTGAAGACTGAGAAAAATAACCTGGGAGTGTGACAGGGATGTAGAAAATGTCCATTTTAGCTGCAAAACAATAACTTGAGTATCTAGGAGGAAATTTGGGTGGAAAGGAATAGACAGATCACACAGGATAGGAAGAAAGAAGAAAAATCTGTCTCCTTTTCTTAGTAAAAAGGTATACTACAGGAGAGTACCTTCTTCTGTGATAGAAATAAAATAGAGATGTATAATTTAAAGTATTATTAAACGGCTTGCCTCACAACCAGACACAGCGGCTTGTGCCTGCAATCTCAGCGCTTTGAGAGGCTGAGGCAGGAGGGTTACTTGAGTTGAGGAGTTGGAAGCTGCAGTGAACTGTGATTGCACCACTGCACTCCAACTTGGGCAACAGTGTGAGACCCTGTCTCAAAAAAAA
>NW_016107317.1:1053360-1061972 GCF_001604975.1 Cebus imitator | reverse complement strand
GTGCCTGTAATCCCAGTTACTCAGGAGGCTGAGGCAGGAGAATTGCCTGAACCCAGGAGGCGGAGGTTGCGGTGAGCCGAGATCGCGCCATTGCACTCCAGCCTGGGTAACAAGAGTGAAACTCCGTCTCAAAAAAAAAAAAAAAAACTTTGCTGTATAGTTACCCAAAGGGCCCATGTGCATGCACACACTTACCTGTATACCTATAAACATGTATCAGTGTGCACACATCCAATAGATGCAGCATCTCCAGCTCCTCAGATTTCAATGCTGGACTTTTATGGCATCTCCACTCTCCCCATAATCACCCCAGCTTTGCCCGAATAATTTTTGCAGAGAGGCCGATGCCCGGGAATCCCTCCTTCCTCGGCTCCCTGGGCTTTCCCCCACTTTGTCTTCCTTGTCCCTCTGGAAATCTCTTTCATCTCCACAGCTTTGTTTCCATTTTAACATAGGAACTGCAGCTTAGAATAGTATCTCTCAAATTTAATGTACTTTTTATTCAATTAAAGAAAAAAATTCAGGAAGCTGCCAAATGAATCAGGATCCTTACCTTTCACATAGAGAATATCTGTGAGTTCCTCTCTAGTTACCGAGTGGAATGTGAATACCTTTGCTGCCTAAACACCCACTGAGGTCACTGTGGAAAATGTAAACACCCAGGCCCTTATGACTTCTGAACTTGGCTTGCCTCCCTGACAAGTACAAGAGTGGCAGGGGCGGGATGCCCATGAACGGCCTAACCCGCCTGGCAGCTGTGCCTGCCTTAAGAAATTACTTTTCTGAAAATCATAACTGAAGCTAGAAAATCACCTATTTTTCCTACATTGATCTACAGTGAAGTGTTCTTCCCCAACTTTCTCAAGTTCCCATAACATAGAGGGAACCCATATTGCTGGTTATTACTTTTGTAATACTCCAAGTACCGCCCAAAATCTCTAAGCGTCCTGCATAGGTTTATAATCAAATCTGGCCATCTGACACTTGACTTTTCCTGGACAGTGTGGCCACTTCTGCTGGTCCTGACCACCCCACTAGGTTTCACCACCTCCTCTTGGAAACAATGCCACTGTGTCTACCTGCGGCCGCCTCCCTTCCTCCTTGGTTCCACTGTACTGCCAGGCCCTCAAAAACTGCTACCTCTTCCTGTGTTTCCCACTAAATGCCACTGTTAAAACTTGCACACTGAATGAAGAGACCTCTCAAACATGCTTTGTATGAGCAACATGGCCGTTTATTCACCTGGGTGCAGACGGGCTGAGCCCAAAAATGGAGTCAGTGAAGGGCGGTGGGATAGGAGTTGGTTTTATAGGTTTGGGGCAGGCAGTGGAAAGGTACAGTTTAGGGCGGTTTTTTGCAAGCTGGGAGGAGGTCGTAGGTTTGCGAGCTGGGAGGGGGTCGTGGGGTGTGGAATCACGAGGCTGACCAAGGTCAGTTACAAAGTCCAGTGGCCTTATCAATTAGAGTGGGAATAAGGAACAATAGAGAATGTCTCAAAGTTAAGTAGGCGCCAGGGGTTGACCACTCTTCCTCTTTTCATGGTCTTCCAGTTACTTTAGATTTTCCAGGAACTCATCTGGAGTGACAGTTCTGGTCACAGAGGTTAACATGGCGTCCATGGCGCCGTCAGTCAGCCTAAAAGACCTTACAGCCACCTCATATTTTAGTGCTCCTAAAATGTGAAAGCTGTGAAGGGCAAAGGAAACTAGGGAAGACTGCCTCTCTCTCCTTTTTATGTTACACTTTATTAGGAAATTGCCAATGCTATGCTGCCACTCCTTCAGGTTGAATGCAGTATTTTCATTAGACAGAGCTTCTATTTTTACTTAGAGAGTCAACCAGAGCAAGATGATTGCTGTACCAAACAACCTCAAGATTTCAGTGATTGAAGAAAGTAAAAGTTCATTTCTGCCTATGTCATAGTCAAGGTGGGGGTGCAAGTAGACTGCACTGGGGCTCTGTTCCTCCCGGCCATTCAGGGACCCAGCCCCTTCTGTCTCCAGCTGTGTCATCCTTAGGGCCTTGGAGTCCTCCATGGGGTCGTTTGCATCCCAGATCATGCAGGAAGTTTTCTGGGCCAGGCCTGGAGCTGCTGTACATGACTTCTGCATTTATTAGCCCGCATTTATTAGGCTAGAACTCAGACACAGAATATGTGTGCAGAGAAGGTATGAGCACAGGAAGAAAAGGAGATGAGTCTGGGGAGCCTCTGGCCAATCTCTGCAACACTGGTCACCCCGTGCCATTGTAAATTACAGAGCTGAGCTCTCGATGGTAGGGGAGGGTTCTGGTACTGCCCTACTTAGGATTGCCTTTCTCCTGTAGGGACCAAGGCTTTGTTCCTGAGCTGAGTTTCTCATCATGACTTATGTGTCTAAGCTGAAGCTCTCCCAGGAGGCTCCTCACTCCCTCTGCAGAGAGACTTCTGGAGGCCCTTCCTACATCTATCGGCAGAGAGTGGACGAATCTGAACTCCACTGACTTATCTCAAGCTGAGGGTAGTACCCTCTGCTACACTGGTGCCAGAAAGAGTCAGGAAGCAGTAATAAGCATGAGATTCAAAAAGCAAAAAGAAAATGCCATAGCAAATAGCCATGAGGGCAGTGAAATTGAGAAAAGCGAAAGCGGGGCCCAGCAGAGAACGTTTGGGGGCTAAATGCAGACGTCAAGGAGCCTGTGAAATCAGCCTTGCGTGGGGAGAAGTTTGAAAAGCGTGTACTGGGGGCATATGCACTTCTCTTCACAGAAAGCTGAACTCTGCCCAGAAGTTGCATGGCTTGTCATAAAGACAAACAGGTTTATGTTCCCAGAATGTCCTTTGATAAAACACAAGGGCTCATCTCACTCAGATCATACAGACTTCCAGCCTATAAAACTTTCTAGAGTCTAGACTGTAAAATGGTTTCTGGGACCTGAAATTTAACCAAAGGCTTCTTCTTAATTAGCCTCTGGCTGGAGCATATGTTTCAAAACACTGTAATTAAGGACAGACACACCCAGGCCAAATGAGCTCTCCGTCCTCCCATTGCTCATTCTAGCGTGTTCCTATGTCAACTGAAGGACCTGTAGTAGCAGTGTGGATGGTAACAGCCCCCGTTCACTGAGCACTCATCACCTATAAGAGAAGACAATGTTTTGGACCCTTGCCAGTCTTGAACAGCCCCTTCACTGTCTTCTAAAAAAAAATATCCAGGCCAGGCACAGTGGCTCACGCCTGTAATCCCAGCACTTTGGGAGGCCGAGGCAGGTGGATCACCTGAGGTTAGGAGTTCAAGACCAGTCTGACCAACATGGAGAAACCCCATCTCTACTAAAAATACAAAAAAAAAATTAACCGGGCATGGTGGCGCATGCCTGTAATTTCAGCTACCTGGGAGGCTGAGGCAAAAGAATCACTTGAACCTGGGAGGTGGAGGTTGCGAGATCATGCCATTGCACTCCAGCCTGGGCAACAAGAGTGAAACTCTGTCTCAAAAAAAAAAAAAAAAAAAAAAAAACAAATCCAATGGGTCAAGCATATTGTGACTTGGGGAGTTTTCCTGAAGATTTAAGAGGCCAGGGAGAGAGATCAAGGCACATAGAATTTCACCCCCAACCCCCCAAAAAGAGTCTCTGTTAGATGCATCTCTTCTCCAGGTCTCTGCTCTTGGCCCCATCACTTCTTCTTCCTTACCACTAAGACCTCTTAGGTCAGTTTCACTCTCAGGCTTTTTACTCCCTAATTTCCTGCCCTCTGCTGCCGTTAGCTTCAACATGAGGCTGGAGTCTCACCTCCATCCTACAGGCAGAACCTTTCCATGGAAGCTGTCATTCCATACAGTGGAATTCTCACACAATGTTCTCCATATTGCCCCTCCAAAAATACCTTGTTGAATTCTGACAGCAATCCTAGGAGGCAGGTATTTCTGCCCCAGTTGTCTGTCAGTGAGGAAAGGTAAACTCAGATGGATAAAGCTATTTGCCCCAAGTTACACAATTCCCGAGGACTTGAAGAAGGATTTGAAGGCGAGTTTTTCTGTCTTTTAATCACAAGCAATGACATCAGATACATGGCATGTGTGCTTCAATTTGTCTTTTCTTCTTCTAGGGCACATGTCAATCACCACACTCTGACGGTGGGCCCAGGCATAGCATCAGAATCCCTCACTCCACTATCCAGGGAGCCACTACCTATCAATTTGATTCAGCTCAAAAATGGAAAACTATTTGTAATCCCTGCCTCACTTATAGCATTGTAACCAAACTATAAACTCCTTTATGACAGTACTTGATTCATGACAGATTTCGGTGTTGAATGTAGCTGTTATTTGGCCAACATTTGTTCTCATTGGTTGGAAGTGCTAGCTGATGAGTCAGACATGTTCTGATTGGTCAGGACCTATGCAGTACAGTACTGTTTTTTTCCTTTTTCGATTACATCCCTTGTTGAAGCTTCTCAGTTCTGCATGCTCACTGGTCAAGTCCTAAGTAGTGCTCTAAAAGTCAGTAAATCAGGGTACCACTGGCTGTGTGACTGAAGTTCTAGAACACTTCATTTTTCTGCACACCTTCAAGTATTTATTATAGGCAGCTGTGTGTTGTAATATGAATACATGTATACCATATTAAATTTGAATATCTAATATGAAATTTGAATATATGTCTATTATATTAAAACTCTCATACTAAATGTTGAGGTCTTAAAGAATGGACTTGAAATTTTGTGTCTTTTTAGCCCTATACGATGCATAGCATATGGCCCCAGGTGTGTATTGGATAAATGTGAATGTAAAAATAGATAACCACCACATTATGAGAAAAGAGTGAAATCAATTTAGAAAAAAAAGGGAGGGACTTTTTTATTTTATTTTATTTTATTTTATTTATTTTATTGAGACAAGGTCTGGCTCCATTGCCCAAGCTGGAGTGTGGTGGCATGATCTCAGCTCTCTGCAACCTCTGCCTCCCAGGTTCAAGAAATCCTCTCACCTCAGCCACTGGGATTACAGGTGTGCACCACCACACCCAGCTACTTTTTGTATTTTTCGTAGAGATAGAGTTTTGCCATTTTTCCCAGGCTGGTCTTAAACTTATGAGCTCAAGTGATCTGCGCACCTCAGCCTCCCGAAGTGCTGGGATTACAAGCGTTAGCCACTGTGCCCAGCTGGACTTAATAATTAATAAAACTTTTTTCCTAAGCTCATATTTCTTTCTTTGTGTAATGCAAATGTTCTCATGTTCTTTCACCACTCTTCTTCATACCAATGTCATGGTCCAAGCACCCAGGCTGCATGACTTGGGGGAATGCAGTCCCTCTGCATGTGAATCTCAGCAGTGTGCAAATGCTCCACATATGCCTCATGGCTGCCACTTCTCCCCATCCCTCCTGTTAGGTGGACTCAGCATTTCCTATCATTACCTCTGGCCACCTTATCTCTGCACAGCTGCAAAATAAATATAACACAATAAACATAAATTTTTAAATCAATAATAAATACTTGAAGATGTGCAGAAAAATGAAGTGTTCTAGAACTTCAGTCACACAGCCAGTGGTACCCTGATTTACTGACTTTTAGAGCATTATTTAGGACTTAACCAATGAGCATGCAGAACTGAGAAGCCTCAACAAGGGATGTAATCGAAAAAGGAAAAAAACAGTACTGTACTGCATAGGTCCTGACCAATCAGAACATGTCTGACTCATCAGCTAGCACTCCCAACCAATGAGAACAAATGTTGGCCAAATAACAGCTACATTCAACACCGAAATCTGTCATGAATCAATAAAGGATTATAAGGCCAGTGAAGTTGCTCACACTCGTAATTCCAGCACTTTGGGAGGCTGATGGGGAGCAGACCACCTGAGGTCAGGAGTTCGAGACCAGCTGGGCCAGCATGGTGAAACCCAGTCTCTACCAAAAATACAAAATTATCCAGGCGTGGTAGCTCGTGCCTGCAATCCTAGATACTTGGGAGGCTGAGGCAGGAGAATCACTTGAACTCGGAAGGAGGAAGTTGCAGTGAGCCAAGATGGTGCCATTGCACTCCAGCCTGGGCAAAAAGGATGAAACTCCATCTCAAAAAAAAAAAAAAAAAAATAAGGTAATTCTAACAGAGAATAGGAAAATTGACACTTAGTATCAAGTTCCTGCTCCTGATGTCCACTGACTATAGCCTTCACATGAGGCCATTCCTAGCCAGTGCTTTGAAGGAGCTGGATATAAAATAGTAAACAGGCCGGGCGTGGTGGCTCACGCCTGTGATCCAAGCACTTTGGAGGCCAAGGCGGGCAGATAACCTGAGGTCGGGAGTTCAAGAACAGCCTGACCAACACGGTGAAACCCCATCTTAAAAAAAATAAATAAATAAAATAAACTAGTAAACAAATCCATTAAGCTCCTTCAAAAGCCTTGCAATCTAGGGGAGAGACAGACATTAAGCAAGCAATAAATAAATATATCATTACAAAGTGTGGCAAGCTCCATAAAGGAAAAGAACGTAATACTGTGAGAAAGAATCACAGGGAGATCATAGATTAGCTTCGGGTGTGAGGAAATGAATAGCTCTCTGAGAAACTGATGCTTAAGCTGAGGCCTGAAGAATGGGTCGAAGTTGTTCATGTAAAGCCTGAAGAACAGGACGTATAAAGGTTGAGTCAGAAAAAAAGCTTGGTAAAGTCGGGCACAGTGGTTCACACCTGTAATCCCAGCACTTTGGGAGGCCAAGGAACGCAGATCACCCAAGGTCAAGAGTTTGAGACCAGCGTGGCCAACATGATAAAACCCTGTCCCTATTAAAAATACAAAAAATTGGCCAGATGTGGTGGCACATGCCTATAATCCCAGATACTCAGAAGGCTAAGGCACAAGAATTGCTTGAAACTGGGAGGTGGAGGTTGCAGTGAGCCAAGACCACACCACTGCATTCCAGCCTGGGTGACAGAGACTGTCAAAAAAAAAGAAAGACGAAAGAGAGAGAAAGGAAGAGAGGAAGAGAGAAAGGGAAGGAAGGAAGGAAGGAAGGAAGGAAGGAAGGAAGGAAGGAAGGAAGGAAGGAAGGAAGGAAGGAAGCTTGGTTCTATAGAGGAAATCAGGGTGCCCGAGGACAGTTACAAAGAGCTGATGGTGAGAAGCAAGAGACAGACAGGGGCCTGATCATGCAGGTGCCTTGACATTGAAGGACTTTAATTAGAAAAGTGATGTGATCCAACTGGCTGCTATGCAGGGAATAAACTGGAGGAGAACAAGAATGGAGACAGGAAGACCAGTTAGCTACAAGCGAGAGGTCATGATGGTGGATTCAGTTACCTGTGCTTTGTCTCCCAGATACAGCATGTGCACAAATTCTCACTTTTCACCTGCGAGCCTGACTGCAAATGAGACAGTCACCCATACCCAGCCTAACACATTCCTGCCACCCCAACAGTTGGTCTTCCTGCAGCCTCCGTCAGCTCTCACCTGGGGGGGACTGAATCAAATCTTGTTGACGCTGAGGCTCCCTGGCTGTCTTCTGCCCTGAATGATGGCAGGGCTATAAAGAACCATTGCCTTAGGTGACAGCCTAATACATAATATGTGGAAATAAACTTCCTCTAAATCGAGCTGTCATGAAGGGAAGGTAAACAGCCATCAGCTGAGATATGCTATATAAAAATAAATTCTCAGTCAGTTGTAGTGGCTCACACCTATAATCCCAGCAGTTTGAGAGGCTGAGATGGGAAGATCACTTGAGGCCAGGAGTTCAAGACCAGCCTGGACAAGATATAGAGATTCCCATCTCTACAAAAAATTAAAACATAAGCTGGGCGTGGTAGTGCACACCTGTAGCTCCAGGCTGAGGCAGGAGGATTGATTGATCCCAGGAGGTCAAAGGTGCAGTGAGCCGTGATTGCACCACTGCACTTCAGCCTATGCAACAGAGCAAGAGCCCATCTCAAAATAAATAATAAATAAATAGGCTGGGTGAGGTGGCTCACTCCTGTAATCCCAACACTTTGGGAGGTCAAGGCAGGTGGATCATTTGAGGTCAGGAGTTGAAGAAGACCAGCCTGGCCAGCCTGGTGAAACCCTGTCTCTACTAAAAATACAGAATTTAGCCAGGCATGATGGTGGGTGCCTGTAATCCCTGCTACTCAGGAGGCTGAGGCAGAGAATTGCTTGACCCCAGGAGGCGGAAGTTGCAGTGAGCAAGACTCCCATCTCAAAAAATAATAAGTAAATAAACGTTAAAAACAAATAAAAATACATTCTCCCTAACACACAATCATGCTAAGTACTATCCATAGTCTCATTCCTACATAGTTAATACTTTCAGATTTCTTTATTTGAAGCACATTGTTTAATGTAATTTTATGAATGACCTTAGAATTACTTCTTAAGTATTTTTCATTACAATCTTGCCTCCAAGATAGTCTAATAAAACCTGATCATCTATAACTTCTGGCAGCTTTCTGGGTTTGGCAGCAAGCTTGGTTTGTCAACCTGGGGTTTGACATAACACAGTACTTGATGCGAGGCTTAATTTCTATCTAGGATGCCATTTGATAGTTTTTTTGTGTTTCTTCTGTTTTGATTTTTTTGTTTGTTTGTTTTTTGGTTTTGTTTTGCTTTTTTTTTGGTTTTTTTTTTTTTTTT
>NW_016107317.1:1004631-1053319 GCF_001604975.1 Cebus imitator | reverse complement strand
ATTCCACTACTGATCAGTACGGGAGTTTTGACTTGCTCCATTTCCAACCTGGGCCAGTTCACTGCTCCTTAGGCAACCTAGTGGTCCCCTGCTCCTGGGAGGTCACCATATTGATGCCAAACTTAGTGCGGACACCCGATCAGCATAGCACAGTACAGCCCAGAACTCCTGGGCTCAAGCGATCCTCCAGCCTCAGCCTCCCGAGTAGCTGAGACTACAGGCACACGCCACCGCACCCGGCTGTTTTTGTTTTTGAGATGGGGTTTCACTGTGTTGCCCAGGCTGGAGTGCAGTGTCATGATCACAGCTCACTGCAGCCTCGATCTTCCTGGCTCAAGCAATTCTCCTGCCTCAGCCTCCCAAGTAACTCGGACTGCAGGTGTGAGCCACTGCACCTGGCCCAGTTGAGGTTTTGAGAGAAATAATCACAATGGCAGAGCTAAAAATATGCATGTAACCACAAACTAGAGAGAGTTGTGAGACAAATAAATCTACTGTACCTTTGCCACTACAAATATTTTAATTTTTTCTTTTAGGTTTTATTCCTTCCAGGAGTTTATCCTTAAGAAACTAAAGGCTCCGGAAACCTTTTCAAGGACCTCTGTATGAAAAGCTACTTTTTACTTGTCCAGTTCATAAAATCTCACTCACTTCTTTTTCTTCTCTCTTCCTATATTCTCCTTTTATATTTTAGTTTTCAAGATCTGGGAATTTTATTCTTTAATCAAATGATTAATTTTTATTCTCTTACCCCAGCCTTAATGACCAAAGGTGGATTGTTTCGATTTTGCTTAAAGCTATTTCCTAACACAAATCATTTTATTTCTTTTTCTGACTCAATTTTTAAAACCCTGGTTTTATTCTTCTCCTGAGAGATTTTTCATGAAGCTAACCTTTTTTCCACTTCCCCAATCTTAAAGAACAACACTGATGTGATTTGAAGAGACACGTTGTGATAAATATTCCCCCATCAGTTTTTAGGGGAGCACTTATTCCCCAATCCTCAGATGCCCACGTGGAGGGGTTTTCACTAGCGTATCTTGTGAGTTTCCTGACTAGTGTTCAGAGGAAGGAAGCAGGTCATGCTTAGCATAGCTGCTTCCTTTTGAGATTCATGCATTGATTCATTTTTTAAATTATTTATTCAGGCCGGGTCCGGTGGCTCACGCCCGTGATCCCAGCACTTTGGGAGGCCAAGGCAAGCGGATCACTTGAGTCCAGAGATTGAGACTATCCTGGCCAATGCGGTGAAACCCCATCTCTACCAAAAATACAAAAATTAGTCAGGTGTGGTGGTGCATGCCTATAATCCCAGCTACTTGGGAGGCTGAAGCAGAAGAATTGGTTGAACCCAAGAGACAGAGGTTGCAGTGAGCACCATTGCACTCCAGCCTGGGCAACACAGTGAGTGAGACTCCATCTCAAAAAAATAAAAATAAAATTATTTATTCAACAAATTTTTGAGTGGTCATTACTGAAAGGCCCTATTCCAGATGCTGGGGATGTCACACCAGACAAAACAGACAAAAGTCCCTGTCCTCATCATGTATGTTTGTGGGAGCTATGGCGTCAAGCAGGGGAGAAGATAGTTAAGTAAAATGTATGCTGTGTCAGATGGAGATAAGTATCACAGAAAAATAGAATAGAGAATGGGGGATGCAATGCGGAAGTTGCAGGGAGTGGTGGGCAGGTGTCCAATTTTAAATAGGATGGTTAGGGAAGACTTCAATAAGAGGGTGATATTGGAAGAAAAATCTAATAGAGGTATCACGAACAATAAGAACTTGGAAGCAGAAGCATTCCTGACCTGTTTGAAGACCAGCAGAAAGGTTGCTAGAAAGGATGGTTCTTTTTTTTTTTGAAACAGAGTCTCGCTCTGTTGCCCAGGCTGGAGTTCAGTGGTGCAATCTCTGCTCACTGCAACCTCCAACTACCAGCTTCAAGTGATTCTTCTGCCTCAGCCTCCCAAGTAACTGAGATTACAGGCACCCGCCATCATACCCCGCTAATTTTTGTATTTTTAGTAGAGATGGGGTTTCACCACATTGGCCAGGCTGGTCTCAAACTACTGGCCTAAAGTGGTCCACTCACCTCAGCCTCCAGAATTGCTGGGATTACAGGCAGGAGCCACAGCATAGGCCAGGAAAGGATGGTTCTAGGGAGAGATCAGAGATTAGATGAGGTCAGATATGGACAGAGTAGGAACACATTCTGCAAACTTGGTAGGGAAAAGTAAAGACTTTGGCTTTTAGTCTACATTAAATAAGGAGACTCTGAAAACTTTGGGGCACAGAAGTGTTTATTTGACTTAGATTTTAAGTGTCCCTTGAGATCACTTTGCTGTCTTGAGAACAGACTGTGGGGATCCTGGGGATGATAAATAACTTTTGACTACTGCAGTGACCCCAGCCAGAACTGCTGGTGGTTTAGACTAGGTTAGCATCTTTGGGGGTGGGGAGAAGTGGTAGGATTCTTAAGTTAATTTAAAGGAAGAGCCACAGGATTTGCTGAAGAATTGAATGTATGGCATGAGAGAAGGAGGAGTCAGGGACAGTCATGAGTCTTTTGGCCCTAGCAACCAGAAGACTAGAGAAGGGGAAAACTGGGAGAGGAGTAGAATGGGAAGGAGACATCAGGGGTTGGCTTTGGATGTGTCAAATTCAACATCTAATTGAACATGCAAGTGGAAATGTTGACTAGGCAGTTGCATGCATGAATCTCGGGAGTTCAAGGAGAAATCCTAGGTGGAGACATAAATTTGGTAGTCATTTGGTAGATTTGGTAGTAAATTTGGTAACTAATGTACCTAACCCATGTTTAAAGTCAGAAAACTGAATAAGATCACTAAAAGCATGTGTGATACAGGAGGGGAGGGGAGACTGAACCCTGCAGTATTTCAACATTCACAGTTCCGGCAGAAGAGGAGGAACCAGCCAGGGAAACTAGCAGGCATAGCCAGTATAATCAGAGGATAACCAAGAGAGTTTGGTGTCCCTGAAACAAAGCAAGAAAAGTATTTTGGGGAAAAGCATAGCCAATTATTTTAAATGCCGCAAAGAGATCAAGGAAGAAAAGACTAAAGAGTAATATGCCTGTCTTCAGAGAGCGCACACTTTGTTCTGCTCTGCTGTGGCTTAGGCACCTGCAGCTGTCCAGCTGTGCCAGCCTCCAATTCAGAGGAAGAATTTGCAAGCCCCTTTTGCAATAGATCTAAACCATGTCATTCAGCATAGCTTTCTTTCAATAGTGAAGCTGATATTTTATCCCCATCTGCTCCTTCAGTCTATTCCCAGTTCAATCAGAGCTATGCAGAGAAGATGGGTATTAATTTACTGAGTACCCTTAACTTTCAGTAATCATAAATATTCCTTTTGTTTGCCTCTGCTTAGTAGATGTGAAGTTTTGTTCTCTTATATAGTAGATTTTCCCAGTAGTATTATCTTACCTACTTCTTGTTCTATCTTAGAGAGATTATCTCTAAAGCAACTTTCTTCTCTAGTCAAGCTTTTAACACCTATTATGGGAGTCTTTGCAGATGTCCCTGTGTAGGACTGAAGAGAGGCCCTAATCCAGCCCTGTGGTGATTCTTTCTCTTCCCGGGAAGCAGATGGTATTAACAGACCATTACTAATTATTATTCTTAAACAAGGCACTGCAAGATTTATAAACCTCTTCCCAAAAGCCAGGCTGCACATCTGACACAAAGAGGGAAATGTGGACTTTTTTTTTAACTTCACCATGAAGAGTCCTTCTTCGCTGAGAAATTGTGCATTGTATTTTTTCATGTTCCTAAGAGGACAGGTATAAACTTGTCCCTCGGTGAACCAAATGAAGTAGAGGATAAGATGTGATATCTCCATAAGCCCACAGGATATGCTTTGAACAAAGTAATATATATGAATCGAAAAGCAATCGTTTTTGAAATAGTCATGAGGGCGTGCCTGCAGATACTCAACTGCAAGGGGTCGGCAACCTGTCTTTCATCCATGTCCTGATGAACACAGACACACCACATGTGGGCCAAGGACCACTGGAAACTTCAAAGAGCCATCTTCAGACAGAGGATAGGAGCCACAAGGGTCATACATGGTACTGTATGATGAGGATAAAGGTGATAAAAATTCATTAATGGCCTCTGTCCCTTTGTGTCTGAAATTTCTATCTCAAGATCAAAAGAACGAAGGTACAGCCTAGGTAAAAAAGGGCTCTTGTCCTAATTTTGGAAGAGCCTAATAATGAAACCCAGGAGAATTTTTCAGAGAGATGATATTGTGGGGACTCCATGTTTGGACCCCCTTCCACGAACAATCCCTTCGTACAAGCTGTCTTTCTCTCTCTTGGATTCCCCTCTGGGGTTCCCTTCCACACACTCTCTCTCATGGAAGCGTTCTCTCTTCCTCTCCCTTTTCTCTTTCTCTGCGTAAATAAATCACTTTCTGCAAACAAACAAAAAAACAAAAACAAAAGAGATATGATATTGCGTGGAGTTTATTTCCCATGAAATTAGACTTTAATTTAATTTTTTTTTTTTTTTTTTGAGACAGAGTCTTGCTCTTTCTTGCAGGCTGGAGTGCAGTGGCACGACCCCAGCTCACTGCAACCTCTGCCTCCTGGGTGTTAAAACATGTGCGCTGAATGAAGAGATCCCCACAAACAGGCTTTGTATGAGCAACATGGCCGTTTATTCACCTAGGTGCAGGCAGGCTGAGTCCAAAAATGGAGTCAGCAAACGGTGGTGGGCTAGGAGTTGGTTTTATAGGTTTGGGGCAGGCAGTGGAAAGGTACAGTTTAGGGTGGTTTTTTGCAAGCTGGGAGGGGGTTTGTAGGTTTGCAAGCTGGGAGGGGATTGTAGGGTCTGGAGTCAGGAGGTTGACCAAGGTCTGTTACAAAGTCCAATGACCTTATCGATTAGGGCTGGAATAAGGAAGAATAGAGAATGTCTCAAAGTTGTTAGTAGGCACCAGGGCTTGATCATTCTTCCTCTTATCCTGGTCTTCAGTTACTTTAGATTTTCTAGGAACTTATCTGGAGTATCTGTGCAGATCACAGAGGTTAACATGGCATCCATGGCACGGTCAGTCAGCCTAAAAGAAATTATACTGGGTTCAAGCGTTTCTCCTGCTTCAGCCTCCGGAGTAGCTGAGATTACAGGCGCGCGCCACAATGCCAGGCTAATTTTTTGTTTTTTAGTTGAGACGTGGTTTCACTATGTTAGCCAGGCTGGTCTCGAGCTCCTGACCTTGTGATTCGCCTGCCTCAGCCTCCCAAAGTGCTGGGGTTACAGATCGAGCCGGAGTGCCCAGACTAGACATTTAATTTTTATTCTTTCTTTTACCCTGGAGTTAAAGAATTGTTTAGTTTTTTTGGGCTGCTTGTTTTGCTTTGTCAATAGCTTGAAGACTTTTAAGTAGGATTCTTAGAGAGATTGACATGAAGCTGTTTTTCTTATTAGCATCACAAATACTTTATTTTCATCCTACCCCCCCACCCTCCATCGCAAAAATCTAAGATTTTATTCTTTTATTCAGGAGATTTTGCATAAAGCTACTTATTTCAGTGAAAAAATATTATTTCTGTATTTTTTTTATGCCTTGGCCTTAAAGTCATGAAACTCCGTTGTCTTATTTCAGAGATTTTATTTACATAAAGCTACTTTCTCCTTCACTAATAGAGGATCTAAGACAAATAGATTCCTCATAGAGAACTTCCACGTAACCTGAACTTGTTCTTTAGGACTAGAAATATTTAGGCCGAGTGCGGTGGCTCAGCCACCTGTAATCCCAGCACTTTGGGAGGCTGAGGCAGGCGGACCACAAGGTCAGGGGGTTGAGACCATCCTGGTTAACACAGTGAAACCCTGTCTCAATTAAAAGTACGAAAAATTAGCCAGGCATGGTGGCATGTGCCTGTAGTCCCAGCTACTCGGGAAGCCAAGTCAGGAGAATTGCTTGAACCCGGGAAGCGGAGTTTGCAGTGAGCCGAGATCATGCCATTGCACTCCAGCCTGGGTGACAGAGCGAGACTCCATCTCAAAAAAAAAAAAAGACTAGAAATATTTTTTTCTCAACCTTAAAAACGTATTGAGTTTTCTTATTGACAAAATCTGTATACATGTTTTCTCTTTCACCTTGAAACTGGGGCTAAAATATTAGACACTGAATAAGTGTATTACCCTTTAGTTTCATATCATATAATTCTTTCCAAGTAGAATAACAATTTAACTTTCAATCTATCTTCCATTACATCATTACTCAGGTTTTAAAATATTAATCTCATTGGTGATCTATCATCTCTTCCAGTTCCTGGTTCTCAAAAAAACTACTTGTTCTTCAGCTTTAATTTAAATGAAGAAATGGAGGAGAAAATTGGGCAAACATTTAGTTTAAGATGGAATAAGAAACAAAAAACACTTCTTTACTCCTAAACACAATGTATTTGCCTGCTACATAGTTCATCTACCAACTTTAATTTCATGCCTTCTCAGTAAATCCAGAATGACAATTTCATAGTGAAGAGCAGTACAACCCTCACACAAAAGGGGCCCTAATTCTGAGCCTTCTGCCTCAGGGAATCCCACACTATGGGATGTCTTCCTTGAATTCTAAGTGCCCTCCAGTGGCTGCAACGCCATTTGAGTGAAGCATGCCCCTGCTAGTCCCTGTTTCTCTCCTTGAGGGAGTGCTCTAACCTGCCCCCACCCACATCCCGGTGAATTTAGCTATGCATTTGCAATCAAACTGTTTCTATTGATGAGGTCCTGCTAGAAACATTTCCCCAGGTCTTCCCGCATCCCTGCCGTCTCCCCACCCCACATAGCCACTCTACCTCACCCCTACCCAGGTCCAATTTCAGCCCTGCTGAAGGGGATTTGTGTGTGTGGTTGTTTCTTTTAATAACATTCAATCTCAATGTTGCAAGCGATCTCAGAGATCTGCAAATCTAATCCCCAGTGAGTTGCAATTGCTTCTTTAATCCTCAGTCATTCTGTCTCTGCTGGGACATTCTCAGCTCCCTAGAGCTCAGGGCACACGGCAGATAGCCACTATTGTAGGGCTTGGAGACTGCACCTGTGACTGCCTCCCAGGAGAACTGATACTGTCTTCTGAAGCCAGAGGGAGCAAGGCCGAATCCCTGCTCCATGCATTAACCCTGAAAATGCCTGAAATACTGACGCAGAATTCTTAGGAAATTTTGTTTGAGGTTATTTTCTTCTTTCTATCAAAAATACAGCCTGGACAACACGGCAAAACCCTATTTCTACAAAAGATATAAAATTAGCCAGGCGTGGTGGCACATGTCTGTGATCACAGCTACTTAGGAGGCTGAGGTGGGAGAATTGCTTGAGCTGGGAGGTTGAGGATGCAGCGAGCTATGATCGCACCCTGCACTCTAGCCTGGGTGACAGAACACGACTCTGCCTCAAAACAAAAAAGAAATTTCCCCTTCCCTTTGCCTTAAGTACATGAAGTTTTGTCATTTTACTGCAAAAGGTTTTCCTTTGAGGCTAATTTTTACTTCGCAATAAAGCCTTACATTCCCTAGAGAGATATTTCTTTATGAAGTTAATTCTTCCTGCCTCCCAGAAATGTTTTCTGTCCCACTGCATGGGCTTTAGGTCTTTAAAGACCTTAGATATGGACTCTAAAAGCTGAGAAAATTTCCATTTCAACTAGTAGAGGCTTAAAGACCAAGAATGGCAATTTTCATTATTTTTCTGTAGCTATTTTGTCATTAAAGAAATGGCTATTTTTAGGGACATGAATGTACCAGGGGCTACTTCAACCTGTCTCATCACAGAACTTACTTCTTATTTTCCTACATTTGTTGGCCTGAAAAATCTGAAGTTTTGTTCTCATTTCTAAGAATGAAGGTATTTTCTTTATTACAAGGCCAATTTAAATAATAGTAAACATTTTAAAAAAGGATTTTGCATGAAGTTTTTCTGTTTATCCCATATAATCCCTTTCAAATTCTCTTTTCAATCTTAATTTTAATCCTCCATCTCTGTTCTCTTATTTGATAAATTGTTGAATATATTTTCCTCTACTCCCCAGTCTTTTTTTATTTTATTATTGTTATTATTATTATTATAAATTTAGATGGAGTTTCACGCTTGTTACCAGGCTAGAGCACAATGACACGATCTTGGCCCACTGCAACCTCCTCCTCCTGGGTTCAAGCAATTCTCCTGCCTCAGCCTCCCGAGCTGGGATTACAGGCATGCGTCACCACACCCAGCTAATTTTGTATTTTTTTTAGTAGAGACAAGGTTTATCCATGTTGGTCAGACTGGTCTCAAACTCCCGATCTCAGGTGAATTTGAGTTTGCCTCGGCCTCCCAAAGTGCTGGGATTATAGGCGTGAGCCACAGCACCCGGCCCCCTAGTCTTAAAGATCAGGCATTCAAGAGTTGATTTGCTTCTGTTACAAATGTATTCCTTTTTACACTTAGCCTCCTTACAGATCTGTGGATCTCTTCTCTCTTTTCTTTTTTCTTTTCTTTTCTTTCTTTCTTTCTTTTTTTTTTTTTAATCTCTTCTCTCTTTTAGTGAATGTAAAAAAAAATACAGACTGGCAAGTAGAAAAGAAGAGATACAACTGGGACCAATGACCAGATACTACTTTTTCAGATTATTTTTATAATGTTTTAATTTAAAAAGGAATAAAAACATATGGTTCATTTTATTCTATTCTATTTTATTTATTTATTTATTTATTTTTGAGACAGGGTCTTGCTCTGTCACCCAAGCTGGAGTGCAGTGGCACAATGTTGGCTCACTGCAATCTCCACCTCCCAGGCTCAAGCAATCCTTCCACCCCTGACTTCAGGGTAGCTGGCAACACAGGTGGGTTCATTTTAAATTTCTTTTTGTGAGTATATTTCAATGAAATAAAATATAATTTATTAACATGTACGAAATGAATTTCAAATGACGGCATAGATCTAAATGTACTAATAATATATAAACATGCTCATAAGTTCCAGATATATAGAGATGTAATGATCTCTCTATATATATCTGAAATATATATGTATTAAATATATGTGTGTATATGTAAAAATGTTAATTTGTATTTTTAAAGTCTGGAAAGATACATACTAAACTGTCAAGAGCAGTTATCTCTGGAAAGTATGTTGCCTTGCATTCATGAAGGGAAGTTTCTGCTATCATACGAGAACTTTCCCTTTTGACTCCTTTTTTATCTGTATTGGTAGATAATAATATTTCTTGTAAAAATCATTTAAAAGCCACTGGTACAAATAGAAAACAAAAAACAGGGTATACTAAGGACATCGTCAATCAAGAGAAACTATATAAAAATGTAGATATTAATTTCCATCAGAAAGCTTTTCCAATATCTGTTTAGGTTTTATTAACGTCCAGTTATATCATCTAGTTTAATTTTATAAACTATCTCTCCTGTTTATTTTAATGCTCATCGTATTTAACTTTGATCGTAGGTTTTTATGCTTGACTTTATAATATTAAAACATTTTCTCTACATAATCATAGTGAATCCCACAAGATTAAAGAGAAGCAGTCTGTGATCAACTTGATCTCTTTCCCCTTGTTTACTGCAAGCTGGGGAAATGTAGCTCTTAAGGAAATGCTATACATGTTTACCCAAGGTAGAATTTCAGAAAGGTTTTAGAGTTAAAGCATGTCTTCACATAGAATATTTTTTGTTTCCTGGCAAGTAGTTCTTTATTTTCTTAACCAGTGTGCAGTTCCCAGCTTTGTTGAATCCCTGTTTTCCCCAATCTGAGTCTAATCAGAATCCATCTCCTGGAAATATTTTCATAGGATATTTGAAAGAGATGATAAATCAGAGTTTCCTCATCTTTTTTTCTCTTAAAAACATTATTTCGCCTTGTTTAATTTTTAAAATCTAATAGAATTTTGGCTTCCTGCAAAGATGGAAAACTGGCATGGGTTGCTGGCTCCCTTCCCCACAGTCAAACAAGGAGAAGCTCAGAAGGAAACATAAATTCTAGGAACTAATTACATCAGCAGTAAGAAACCCCTGGGAGTTGGAAGTCCTGCACCTGAAGAGGGTGGGGAAGAAGGGTTGACTATGGCCCAGGAGAGAAGACCGGCAGGGGACATAGATGAGCGAGAACATGATTGCATTTTCCTCTTGCCCCTTTCCTACTCTTCTTGGAGACAATGATTGCCTCCCTGTTCACCATGGAAATCAGTGAAACAGGAGACCAGGGGCTGAAAACAGGCAACCGAAATCTCCTAAATTTAGGAGTTAATAAAATCAGGGGAGAAATAACCAGCCTAGACTCTTCCATTCCTTCACCAAACTCCCCAGCTATTAACTTCCAAATTATATGTCTAGCCTGGACCTCACCCTTGAATTCTAGACCAGCATATCCAAAACCGTCAATTTGTAATTCTTCTTACATGTCTAATAGACATCTCAAGCAAAATATGTCCACTAAATTTCTGATACTTCCCCTAAAATTTGTTCCTTTTGCAGTCTTCCACATTGCAGTAAGTGATAAATCTATCCTTCTAGGTAATGACTCAGTTACTTTCCAAATCTGCTGGCACTGTCTTCAACTGATATTTGGATAAATTCACAAAAAGGAGAATTATGAAGCTCTAGAGGGGAATACAATCTTTAAGGACCATTACGAAGTGAATTTCGTGAAGTATGATTAAGTGAAAAAAAGCAAGATGCAGATTAAAGTGTATAGTATTCTACCTTTTATCCAAGAAAAGAAGGAATGCAAATAGACAGATAGATAGATAGATAGATAGATAGATAGATAGATAGATAGATAGATTTTTTTTTTAATGGAAGAATAAGGGGCTAGGCGCAGTGACTCGCACCTGTAACCCAACACCTTGAGAGGCCAAGGCAGGAGGATTGCTTGAGCCCAGGGGTTCAAGGTTATAGGGAGCCGTGATTATGCACTCCAGCCTGGGTGACAGAGCAAGACCCTGTCTCTACAAAAACAAACAAACAAAAAACTGGAATAATAAATTAAACTTTAATGAAAAATGGAAGGAAAAAGCAAGTTAGAGGGAACAGGGTTAGAAGTTAAATTTCTCTGAATATACTTCGTTTTAGAGCTTTTGACTTACAAACCACATAAATGGTTTACATAATAAAAAATAAATCAGTTTCTAAAAACTGAAAACAAAATAAATACTAAGTTTATGGTTTAGCTATTAACATATAGAGAATG
The DNA here is from genome assembly GCF_001604975.1 of Cebus imitator. Classification (NCBI taxonomy): domain Eukaryota; kingdom Metazoa; phylum Chordata; class Mammalia; order Primates; family Cebidae; genus Cebus; species Cebus imitator. The sequence goes on along the minus strand of NW_016107317.1, from coordinate 1,042,116 downwards.
TGATATCCAATTAATTCGATAACTTCAAAACATATTAATTTGACTGTACTTTCCTAGTGGGCTATATTCTAAGGGAAAAGTAGAATTGCAAAGAAACCTTAAATCGTATTCAGGGATCATATTGATAATAACAATATTGACATGGTGAGTATGAAACTATTATACACATGTATATGATAGGATATAGCAAATAAATACTTTTGTAATGATGTTTGAAACAATTATATATACAAATAGAACAGGCTAAACTGTGTTAAATTAAGTTAAAGCTGCCTCCTTACATATTTTAAGTTTGCCCTAAGGGTCGCTCCATACATAGTGAACTGTAACCTAACTGGATATGTAAACACATTGTAACCTATCACAGGCCACCAACTGTTCAAACCGTGTTCAAACGAGGCAAACACTGAGCTGGAACCAATCCAGTTGTTTCTGTACCTCACTTCTATTTTCTGTCTACCACTTTCCTCTTTCTGTCCATAAATATTATCCAACCACGTGGCAGCTCTGCAATTGCTCCAAACCTATTCTGGCTCCAGGAGATGGGGGTGCTGCCCAATTTGTGAATCCCTCTTTGATCAGTTAAACTGTTTACTGTGCCTAAGTTTTTCTTTTAACAAGCCAATAAGTAATAACGTTAATTAGTAAGAGTAAAGAAGTGCAAATATAAAATCAAAGAAGGTAGGTAAAGAAAAGCTGTAATACTTTATTTGAATTGGAAATATAAGTACTAACTCATGAGGTATTTCCCTTTTCCATAAACAAAAACGTATTTCTAGCTCTGTCCAGGGAACAGGACTTCATGCATTGACCAACCCAATAGCAACGAGGACCTCTAGTGCCAGACCGTGATCTCTGAAGGGCTCCTTGGGAAAATGGATAATTTTGTGTCTGGGGCAGGAATGAATCTAGAAGACCTAGTCATGCTAGAAAACAAGGAAGCTATTAAAGTCTGCTGGGTCCATGTTAAAAGGTCGCAGGCACCACTTTGAAGGAGCTCACAATAGCCAAAGATGGGACATTATCAATAAGAATAATGATTACAATAGAGACACTTAAATATGTTAAAATCCGTAAGTTCATAATTATACTTTAAAAAAAAAAAGTCTCATTCATCATCTCATTGATTATCTAAAAGAACCAAATACTTTTTCAAAAATGGAAATGTGAGAGTTATATCCCATAGGACAATCTTCGGCCTGCAACATATAAAAGTCAATGATAAATATTCCCTTCTTCTCCTTCAAGTAGACGATTCTTACATGTACTGGACATAACTTCCCAGAGGGTCCCTAATAGGATTAATCTCCAGCTCTCCACAATGTGATCCACTCAGTTAGGTGCTCTGACATTATCTTTTCCTCCTTTCCTGCTTCATCCTTCCCTCATTCTTCTTTGGAGGATCATTTTCCAAAATAATGACCATCACACAAGTCTTGTCTCAGGCTCAGCGTTTTAAAGAAACCTAAGCTAAACTGTTGGTACTAGAAGTAGCTCCTCATACTGGAATATTATTCAGTCTTGGAAACAAAACAAGGAAATTCTGTTATTTGCAATGACATGGATGAACCTGGATGGCATTATGTTAACTGAAATAAGCCAGACCCAGAAAGACAAATACCATATAAACTCATATGTGAAATCAAAAAAAAATACCAAACTCATTGAAGCAGAGAGTAGAATGATGAGGGATAGGAAGGTCATTAAGGAGACTGTCAGTCAAATGATATAAAATTTCAGTTTCATAGGAGGAATAAGTTTAAGAGATCTATCAGCTGGGCACGGTGGCTCACGCCTGTAATCCCAGCACTTTGGGAGGCCAAGGTGGGCAGATCACGAGGTCAGGAGTTCGAGACCAGCCTGGCCAATATAGTGAAACCCCATCTCTACTAAAAATGCAAAAATTAGCTGGGTGTGGTGGCGTGCGTCTGTAATCCCAGCTACTTGGGAGACTGAGGCAGGAGAATCGCTTGAATCTGGAAGGCAGAGGTTGCAGTGAGCTGAGATCTCATCACTGCACTCCAGCCTGTGCAACAGAGTGAGACTCCATCTAAAAAAAAAAAAGAGAGATCTATCGTAGAATATAATGATGTTAGATGGTGATTGTGGAACATGGCTATAGTTATAACAGCTTGTGATGTACTTGAAAATTGCTAAGAGTAGATTTTATGTATTCTTGCCACAAAAAAATAAGTATGCGAGATAAAACATATGCTAATTCACTGGATTTAGCTGTTCCACAGTATATACATATTTTTTTAAATTATGTGGTATGTCAGAAATATATGCAACTTTTATTTGTCAATTTAAAAATAAGTTAAATAAAGAAGTAGCTCTAGAAAGCAGACCCTCAGATTGAGATGCTGGGACTGGTCACTTACTCGTCAGCCTTTAAAAGCAGCAAGTAGGATGAATAGGAAAGAGATCATTATAAAAACCGAATTTGCTTGACTGTTGTTCATGGCTTTAGAGGTCTTGAAGAAAAAAGGAAAAAAAAAAACCATAGATGGGTACGGGTTAGGCAGACAACTCAAGACACACTGTGAAAGTGAGAAAGCGTCCATGGTTGTGTTTTAAAATGGTTCTTATCCTTCATAGCCACAGGGCAGGTGCTGTTCAAAAACAAGCCTAGAATTGAATTGCCAGGCTAGCAGAGCTCCAAGAATACTGAATGATAGCCTCAGTAGGTCTCAAAGACCTGGTATGATAATCATGAGAATCAGAAACTAGGATGAGGATATTTGGTTGCATGAACCTGACCACCTTGAACCATCAGATACCTCTTAATCCTCCAGGTTAGTGAAAAAACCTCCCTCCCCCTTGTTAAAAGAGAACAGTCTCCATTCAGTAGGAGACCTTGCAAAGGACTCACATGAGGCAGGTGCTCCACAAAATTGTGCTTATCCTTCTCAAGATCTAACTCCATCTTCCCTAACTACCTCCAAACCAGTGACGAGGAACAAGTCACAGCACAATCCAAGTGAAAATTCTTCCTCTGGAAGCATATTATATACACATCCAACAAATTTAAAGACCTGGTTAATATGTCTTAAAAGGAATTGGGGTGTGTATGGGAGTGGAGCTTGAGGACATTAGACTGGGGAGGGCAGAATATAAGGTGGATTAAGTGAGCAGATAATAATATGGGAGCACTCTTTCATGACTTGGAACTTAATATCTTGATAAGGACACTTGTAGTCAGTCCTAAAACGCTGTTGGGATGACTCCTCAAGGCTTGGCTACAGTATCCATCTCCTGTGAGATAGAGATGCTAGAACTGCCTCAACAGAGTGTTGAGAAAGGTGTCAACAGGTTCAGGAAAGTGTAAATATTAAAATCCTTTGTGATATGAATCAGAGAACCTACCACCTGACTAGGTCCCCCAAGAAGGCCCAAGTAATAACCAGTAGAGGAAGTAATAACAGTGCTGGTGAGGTGCCAGCATCTTTTGAGATCAGCCATAACTGTCCCTCAGTACATCTGTATATCACATTTGAGAGCAGGAGATTTTGCAATGGAATTGGGTTATTATCAATGGGGATAAGATTCAAGAATAGCAGAGACCAGATAGTGGCATCTAATCTTAGGAGTCAAGAGGAACATAATTACTGTAATACAGACCAAAGCTAGAGTGGCAGTCAAGGTTTCCTGACCTACTAGGATCTGTGGCAATGGCTAGCGGACCATGGTGTTACAAAAAACAATACAGAAGGGCAGCCAATTAGACTACTACTTGGTTTATACAGCCACACAAAAATTGAAAGCTAGTGAGCAAAGGGCTGATGTCAGTCACCAAATAGGTAATTGCAAACCTATATTTCAGATCTTAGGCCGGTTCTCAGAACCAAAGCCTACTGATTAAAGAGGAAGTTTAATCCCCTCGATAAGGAATCCTGCAATGCCACTGCAAATACATACAATAAGCCTGCCCCCATTCCCTCCCCAAAGGGACCTGCAGCCTTTTTCCAGATATACTAGGGAAAAGGGAAATGCCCAGATTTTTGAGAGCTGTTAGACACACAGTCTTAGCTGATACTTCTGCCAGGGGGCCTGAAATGCCAGCACAGCTCCCAAGTTAAGAGTGGGAGCTTATGAAAGCCAGGAGATACATGGAGTACCTGTCCATGTCTGTTTCACAGTGGGTACCAGGACTGGCCCCCAAGTGCATAATTGGGATGGTTAGAATTAAAAATTGGAAAAGCCCTCAGATTTCTTTCTTGACCTGTTGAAAAAAAAAAAAAAAGGAAGAAAAGAAAATATTATTACAAATACTCATAACTGCATGTTAAATTGGTAATTTTGTTTTGTATTTTATATATTTAAAATAAAATGCTTTCCAAATAGAGATTCTCCCAAGAGGCATTACAATCTAAACTCTTCCCTGGAATTCTCTCACTTTTCCCTGCCTAGCTAAAACCTGTTCCACTTTCTTGGTTCACAAGCTCCATTGTTTCCATAACTTTGGCCTCACATTGCTCTCTACCTTTTCTCTAAGCACACATAGTCAGCAAATATGTCAGTTTTTAAGTTATATGGGCTCAACAACTTATCTTTTATGAGAAGTTTATAATATTTTGAACCAAATGTAAATGGAAATACAACATACCAAAATTTGTGAGGTGCAGCAAAAAGAGTGATTACAGGGAAATTTAGTGCATGTATTAGAAAAACAGAAAGATCTAAAATCAATAACCTAAGCTTCCACCTAAGAAACTAGAGCAAGAAAGACAATTTAATTCTAACACGAGAACAGAAGAAATAAAAATTAGAACAGAAATCAATGAAGTTGAGCAGAGAAAAACAATAGAGGGAATCAACAAAACCTAAGACCAGTTTTTGGAAAGAACAAAAAAATTGATAAACCTTTACCCAAACTAACCAAGAAAAAAAGAAGAGACATAAATTACCAATGTCAGAAATAAGAGAAGGGTTGTCACTACTGATCACACAGATATTAAAAGGAGAAAAGAAGAATACCATAAACAACTCTATGCCGACAAACTTGATAATTTAGATGAAATGAGCCAATTCCTTGAAAGACACAAACTACCAAAATTCACACAAAGAGAAATAATCTAAATAGCTCTATCTCTATAAAAGAAATTGAATCAATAATTAATAGCCTTCCAAGAAAGATATCTGAAGACCCAGATGTTTTCACTGGTGAGTTTGCCAACCTATACAGAAAATAATTTAGCAATATCTATCAAAATTTTAAATGCACATATCCTTTGACCCAGGAAAATTTTCTTCAGGTATATTGATACAGGTGGGATATGATATATGTAGGAGGGTATTCATTGCAGTATTGTTCCTATTACCAAAAGATTGAAAACAATGTAAACCTCCATTGATAGGCTCCTTGTTAAGTACTTATGGCACATCCATACATGAAAATCCATACAGCTAAGAAAAACGTGAATCATTAATCATATATCACTATGGCATGATTTCCAAAAAATATTGGCACATGACAACAAAAGAACACTTTACAGAAACCATGATTATAGTACATTATCATTTGTGTAATAAGAAAGTAGAGAAAAAAATATATGCATGTGTTTGCATGTCTATGTACAAAAAAAATCTCTGGAAAAAAATATATATGAAAGTAATATAACAATGCATACTTCTAGGCTGGATGCGGGTGGCTCACGCCTGTAATCCCAGCATTTTGGGAGGCTGAGGCAGGTGGTTTCTTAAGGGCAGGAGTTTGAGACCAGCCTGGCCAACATGATGAAACCTCATCTCTACCAAAAATATAAAAATGAACCGGGCATCATGGCGTGCACCTGTAATCCCAGCTACTTGGGATGCTAAGGCTTGAGAATCACTGGAACCCAGGAAAGGCAGAGGTTGCAGTGAGTCGAGATTACTCCACTGCATTCCAGCCTAGGTGACAGAGTATGACCCTGTCTCAAAAAAAAAAAAAAAAAAAAAAATGCTTATGTCTAACAAACGGGAAAGGGCTGAGAAAAGAAGGCTAGGAAAAAAATTATTTATCTCATATCCTTTAGTATATTTTGAATTTTTGAAATGTATATTTTAATTCAAAAAGTTAGAAATTTTAAAAGTTAACAGTTTCCCTCTTCCCCCATCCTCAGAGACCCTGATTTGGGGCCAAGGAATCTGCATAATTAACAGGCTCTCCAAGTGATACAGCAGATGCAAGGAGCACATTGAGAAACATCACTGACCCACATCACAGGTCTACATGTGAGAGTAATAGGAGTACCACAAAGAATTGAGGATTTAGGAGGGAAAAAAAGGATGTGAGGATGAAGAGAGCCAAAGACAAGATCCAGGTGCTGATCCCAGCAGAGTGGGAAACTTACAATGTTGTCCTAAATAAGATGGAAGGGGAATTTTCCAAAATAAAGGACAATACAGCCATGTGGATGTCATGGGAGACTAGCTCCTTTTACTGTTCTCGATGTAATTTTAATATGGATTATGTCATCAGAAGGAAATAGCTGACATTAGGCTAGGCTAGGTATGGTAGCTCAGGCCTGTCATCCCAGCACTTTGGGAGGGTGAGGCGGGTGGATCTCCTGAGGTCAGGAGTTTGAGGCCAGCCTGGCCAACATGATGAAACCCTGTCTCTGCTACAAAAACAAAAATTAGCAGGGGGTGGTGGTGAGTGCCTACAATCCCAGCTACTCAGGAGGGCGAGGCAGGAGAATCACTTTAACCCCAGGGGGCAGAGATTGCAGTGAACCGAGATTGAGCCACTTCATTCTAGCCTGGGTGAAAAAACGAAACTCTGGTGCAAAAAGAAAAAAAGAAAGAAACAGCTGATGTTACAATTGTTTTGGACATGTCAACAAAGTTTCTCTCCTTTGATTCCTTTTTCTCTAAAATTGCTGATTATGATCAACGTCTAAGTGTCAAGTAAGCATATTTTATATGTTTTTCTCTTTGTGCTTTCTCTCTCTCCTCCCCACCTCTTTTAAACATATCTCCCTTCTTAAAAATTTGTACCGCAGTAGGATGGAATGCTAGACACGAATGCACACACAGTCTCTCCAATAACTGTGTTCATGCTGCCAACTTTCCTTCTAGACCCACCCACCCCCATCCATCCCATTCATTCAACAAATATATATTGAGAGCTTATGTTTCTGGCACTATTCTAGGTACTGAAGATAGAGTTGTGATCTAGAAGATGTCTCCTCTTACAACATTTACAATTTAGTGGGAAAAGAAAGACAAAAAGGAAAAGAAGCATAGAAATGAATTAATTATTTTCAGATAATGGTAAGTGCTCTGGGGAGAGGGGACACTTTAGGTTGGGAGTGTCAAAGAAGCTCTCTCTGAAAAGGTGATTTGAGACCTGAATGATGAAAATAAGCCATTCAAGTCAATTTCTGGGACAAGAACATTCTAAGCAAAGAAACAGTGAATACCTACACCCTGATCTAGAACATACTTGTATTCTTAAGGAATGCCAAGGAGGCCAATGTGGCTACACTATAGGAGACTAGGAGGATACTAATATATTAGGTTAAAGAAGTAGGCTGTGCGTGTGTGTATGTGTGTGTGTGTGTGCCACAGTTTAGTGCTACATCATTTGATAGTAGTTGCTTCCATGATGTCCCCTTATCCCCTTAATGTGTGTCTTTTTCTTTTTTAAATAGAAACAGGGTTTCACCATATTGGTTAGACTGGTCTCAAACTCCTAACCTCGTGATCTGCCCACCTCCGCCTCCCAATGTGCTGGGATTACGGGCATGAGCCACCAAGCCCATCTCTCTGTGTGTCTTTCTTAAGAACAAGGATATCCTCTTATATAACCACAATACAGTTATCAATGTCAGGAACTTTAACATTGATATAATACTTTTATCTACAGTCTGTATTCTAATTTAATCAATTTAATTCTATTAATGGTCTTTAGAGTTTTTTTTCCTGGAACAGGGTCCAGTCCACAATCACAGACGACATTTAGTTGTCTCCTTTAATTTGAATCAATTCCTCAGCCTTTTCTTGTATTTTAAGACACTGACATTTTTGCCTTTCTCGCTACCCGGCCATCTTAGCGGCTGCTCTTGGTTGGGGGCTGTCCCGCACCTAAGACAGGAAGATGGTGGCTGCAAAGGAGATGAAAAAGTCGCTGGAGTTGATCAACTCTAGGCCAGCTTGTTACGAAAAGTGGAAATTAGGTGCTGGGGTACAAGCAGTCTCTGAAGATGATCAGACAAGGCAAAGCGAAATTGGTCATTCTCGCTAACAACTGCCCAGTTTTGAGGAAATCCGAAATTGAGTACTATGCAATGTTAGCCAAAACTGGTGTCCATCACTACATTGGCAATAATATTGAACTGGGCACAGCATGTGGAAAATACCACAGAGTGTACACGCTGGCTTTCATTGATCCAGGTGATTCTGACATCATTAGAAGCATGCCAGAACAGATTGGTGAAAAGTAAACCATGCAAAATGTTCCTTCAATAAAATTTTCCTGAACTTGTTTAAAAACAAACAAAAAAAAAAGAAGACACATTTTTAAAGAATATAGATTAGTAATTTTATGATATTGAAATAGTTACTTCAATTTGGATTTTCTTTTTTTTTTTTTTTTTTTTTTTTTTCTTAAAGTAAGGTTAGATTCACATTTTTGGCTGGAAGGCCACACAAACAATTTTCTGTCTTCCTCATAGTATCACTACAGAGCCACATTGCCTCTTGTTGCTGATGTTAATTTTTATCATTTTGATTATTTGTAGGTGGTATTGTTCACTTTCTCTACTGTGTCATTACTCTTTTTTTTTTTTAATTTTTTTTACTTTTTAAGAGATGGGGTTTCTCCATGTTGGTCACGCTGGTCTCAAACTACCAACCTCAGGTGATCCACCCACTTTGGCTTCCCAAAGTGCTGGGATTACAGGCATCAGCCACCACGCCTGGCTGTGCCATTACTCTTTATGAGGAGATACTTCAAGAGAATATAAATACCTTGTACCTCATCAAAAGGATTAAACACAAACACATTAATTTATACCCAGCAAAATAGATAACAATCGTTAGGTTCTATTTCCTGCATTATTTAGACATCTTTCTAACTTTAGTTTGTTTGAATCAGAATCCAAAGGAGGTCCATGCAATGAATTGGGTTGGTACCAAGTCTCTTTCAATCTACAGCAGGGGACCACAAATTCTTAACAACTCAATTGTGAAATTGTGTGACTGAGAAGCACCTGGGACGCAGACAGGAAGGCCATTATTCTGTTTCCAGCACCTGGCACATTGAACTCATACATTTTTGTTGAGCTGTTGGGTCCCCACTTCCCTCACATGTGCACACATGTCCTCCTTCCGCTGCAGGTAGCCACAATGCTGTGGTCTCCAGACTCTGTAATCTCTATTCTGGGTGAGGACAAGCGCTTGGACAGGGCTGCCAAACATTACCATAGCCACAGTCCCAGCAGGGCCTTGGGAGAGCTGTCAATTTGAAGGCAGGCTATAAAATGGGGAAAATCATCCTTTTTTGTCACTACCTCAGAGCCAAGCTCTGCTAGACTAAGTGCCTAGAGGAACTTGCTCTTTGCAATGACTACTGGGGCAGAAAGGAGCTGAAATTCCAGTGAAATTTGACTATAAAATGTTTAAATACCATTATGGGAAATGATAGAAACTGGTAAAACATTCACTTCAACATGCAAACGTGTGTATGTGTGTGTGTGTGTGTGTGTCTGTGTGTGTGTGTGTGTGTGTGTATGTGTGTGTGTCTTGTAAGAGGTAAAGTCTTGGGTGTCCTTTTGGTACAGACGGTTATGTTTAGGAAAACTATCCAAATGGACTACTTAGTTATGCAAAGGTAAAACAGAAACCAGGTGGGAAATGATCATGCTTAGGAAGCTGCGGCTACCAGAAACTAAAGGGCTCCAGGCATTGGCTTGTCAGTGTGGGAGCCAAGGTCATCTCTGCAGACCACTTCCTTACAGTGGACTGTGCTGTAGCTAAAACCTATGGGTTATTTGGGGGAGATACATGTGTTCATGTTTGAGCAATTGCAGCCAAGAGCTGAGTAGCTGAGGCAAAGAGTACAGGAGAGATGCATCTGTGCCCCATTCCTGAAGGAGTGCCACAGAGGTAACTGACTGTTGCTGCCCTATATATCATACTTTTGTTTGTTTGTTTCTTTGTTTGTTTGAAATGGAGTCTCACTCTGTTGCCCAGGCTGGAGTGCAATGGCACCATCTCGGCTCACTACAGCCTTCGCCTCCTGGGTTCAAGCAATTCTCCTGCCTCAGCCTCTCGAGTAGTTGAGATTACAGGCGCCGACCACCATACCCAGCTAATTTTTGTATATTCAGTAGACACAGGGTTTTGCCATGTTGATCAGGCTGGTTTCAAACTCCTGACCTCAGGTGATCTGCCTGCCTCAGACTCCCAAAGTGCTGGGATTACAGGCGTGAGCCACTGCGGCAGGTCTATATATCATACTTTTAAGGTTCTTCATTCTTCCAGTTGCTCAGGCCAAACACCATAGAGTCATCCTCAATGCCTCATACCCGATTTCACCCGCAATATTCATTCTATTAAGGATACCTTCAAGTACATCCAGATCCCAACCCCTTCTCACCTTCTTTACAGCTCCTGCCCTCGTCTGAGCCACCATTTCTCCCCTGTATCACCTCAAGAGCCGGCTACCTGGTCTCCCTGCCTCTGCCCTTACCCCTACAATCTACCCTCAACAACACAACAGCAACAGGATTCCTCTTAACCTCCAATAGCTTCCCATCTTACTCAGAATAAACCCATAGTCCTTACAATAAAACCTGCCCCACGCCCCATCTGATAAGTCATTCTTCTGCTTTCTTAGGTTAAGATTTACTTTTAGAGCATTTACTATGTGCCAGGCCATGTTCTAAGTGCTTCACAATTATTCATCCTCATAACAAGGCTCTGAGGTATGTATTATCATTATTCCCATTTTACAGATGAGAACCCTGAGGCACAGAGAGAGTAAATAAGTTGCCCAAGGTCACTTGACTTGTAAGCAGGGGTTTGAACCATGGCAACCTAGTTGCGGAGCCCATGCCTGTAATCTTCTTCCTTCTGAGTCAACTCCAGCCACACCAGCCTCCTTGCTTTCAACATGCCAGGTACTCTCCCACCTCAGGGCCTTTGTACGTGCCTTTCCCACTGACTGGAAAACTTCCACCCTAGCTATCTTCTCAGTGATTCTTGCAGTTTTTGGGAAGGTCTCTGTTGAAAAGTCACCACCCTATCTAAAGTGGCACACACTGATATATGCCGGCCTCAACACACACCATCTGACCTATTATGTATTTATGACTGTTTATTTACTGCCTGTCTCCCACACCGAAATGTGAATGCCAGTAAAATAGGTTTTTTTTGTTTTGTTTTGTCTTGTTCATTGCTACAGTTTAGAACCCTAGAGTCTAGCTGGGAACAGGGTAGGTAATAAATAAACAGTGGTGAATAAATTTAAATCAGTAAATTTAAATCTAAAAATTGTTAATAAATTTAAACAAATCAGAAATTGAGAATTGTTGAACATTAAAGAAGATGACTTTTCATTTTATAATTTAGAAGGAAAGGTGAAAGGAAATAATTTCTTAGTGAGTAAATATGCTGGTACCCTGTGTTCTGATGAGAGACAGAAGAAGAAGCATACCGTGTGGGCAAGCAGTGGGCCAACACTGAAGCAGAGAGCATGTCCAGTCAGACACCCTGGGAGGAGCCCTGTCCTGGATGAGAAATGCTGGCGGAAGCACAGTCAACAAAGGCCAAAGTAGACAAATGGGATCACAACAAACTAAAAAGCTTCTGCAGGGAAAACAACAGAGTGAAGGGACAGCCTACAAAAGAGGGGAAATGCTTGCAAGCTAAACATCTGATAAAAGATTAATGCCAAAAAAATGTATGAAGAACTCAAATAACTCAATAGCAATACAACAAATAATCTCATTTTTAAAATATGGGCCAGATGCGGGGGCTCACACCTATAATCCCAGCACTTTGGAAGGCCAAGGTGGGCAGATCACTTGAGGCCAGGAGTTCAAGATCAGCCTGGCTAACATGGTGAAACCCTGTCTCTACTCAAAATACAAAAATTAGCCAGACATGGTGGCGCATGCCTGTAATCCCAGCTACTCAAGTGGCTAAGGCAGGAAAATCACTTGAACCCATGAAGCAGAGGTTGCAGTGAGCCAAGATTATACCAGCACACTCCAACCTGGGCGACAGTCTCAAAATATTTTTTTTAACTTAAAAAAAATTTTTAGGTCGGGCGCGGTGGCTCACGCCTGTAATCCAAGCACTTTGAAGGCCAAAGCGGGCGGATCACCTGGGGTCAGGAGTTCAAGACCAGCCTGACCAACATGGTAAAACCCCATCTTTATAAAAAATAAAAATAAAAATAATAAAAAATAAAAATAAAAATAATAAAAAATAAAAATAATAAAAAATAAAAATAAATTTTAAAAAATCTTTTTAAAGGCAGACCAAGAGTGGCGGCTCACCCCCAGCATTTTGGGAGGCCGAGGCGGGCAGAACACCTGAGGTCAGGAGTTCAAGGCCACCCTGGCCAACGTGGTGAAGCCCTGTCTCTACTCAAAATATAAAATTAGCTGGGCACGGTGGTGTGCACCTGTAATTCCAGATACTCGGGAGGCTGAGGCAGGAGAATCACTTGAATCCTCGAAGTGGAGGTTGCAGTGAGCCGAGATTGCGCCACTACACTCCAGCCTGGTGACAGATCGAGACTTGATCTTAAAAAAAAAAACTTGATCTCATTGAAGTAGAGAATAGAACGGTGGTTAGCAGGGGCTGGGCAGTTGGGAGGGTTGGGTATTGGGGTCATGTTTGTTAAGTGTTGGAAATAGATGTTGGAAACAGATGCTCGCTGCCACAGAGAAAAATTAGCACGGAGACAAAGGATCTTTCAGCAGCACAATTTTTACTTCCTGGACTGCAGGAAGGATACTCTCACTAGCCATCTTGCCAAGAGAGCACAAAAAACAAAGGGAATATACACAAATTTATTCCTTACACATTTGGGGTCATCCTTACTACTATGTCTCATCTCCGTTGGCTGGAGCCAGACCTCACAATCTAAACTAAAACCCGATTGGCTAATAACTTAAAACTTTTCTTAACAGGTAAAAACAATGGAGAGTTGGGACATGCCTGTGAGCACATACAGCACAGATATCTTGGTTAAAGTACAAGGACATAGAATGTACTATGTGCCTATAAGCACAGCATGTCTAATAGCTACATAGGATAGGGCTTAACAAAATTATTAGCACACTTATTTTTTAACAAGAAAGGAAACTTTAAAAAGGAGCTTTTCTACTTCCCACATTAAATGATATAAAATAACTGGATAGAAAGAAGTTCAAGAGATCTATTTTACAACATGGACACTATAGTTATAACAAAATATTCTTGAAAACTGCTAAAAAAAGCTAGGCACGGCGGCTCATGCCTGTAATCCCAGCACTTTGGGAGGCTGAGGGGGGCGGATCACGATGTCAGGAGTTTGAGGCCAGACTGACCAACATGGTGAAACACTGTCTCTTATTTTAAAAAAGAAAAGAAAACTGCTAAAAGAGTGGATATGAAACTTTCTTACCACGCAAATGTTAACTATGAGGGAATGCATACATTAAGTAGCTAGATTTAGTCATCCACAATGTGTATAAACTTCAAAATATCATGTTATACATGATAAATATATACAATTTTGTATATCACTTAAAAATGAAATATAGGAATGCAAAAATTTTAAAAGCTTACTGGAAGGCAGTCTTTGTGCAGACTGCACAAGGGAAGAAGGGGTAGTGAGGAGGAAATGGCCCCCTCTCCGTGAGCCTCATACTTTTGGGCCAGGACTCAGAAGAGTCTCAGATGCACCAGAAAATACTACTGCTAAACTGAGGCAGGAACACTAATTAGCCACTCTATGTAAAAATCTTAATGGAATAGATCCTCATTACCTTGAGAGTAAATTCCAGCCTACTTAGTATTATAAGCAACTGTGTCCCGATGCCTTATTGCCAAATATTATTTGACTTGCCCATGTCTTTCCTATAGGGAAAGACGGTGGAAGCTGTTCTCTCCTGCTTCCTGTTCCATCATTCATAATCTATTTCACAGAGAAAATGAAAGCCTTCTGACAGGAGCTCCTACAACTTGCCACCTCCAACCTCCAAAAGTACATAGCCAGACATCCATCTTTTCCTCCCTCTCTCCTCTTATGATGCAAGATATGTCTACCCACGCATGTTCTTATTCACATGTGGGGTTTTTTTGTTTTGTTTTCTGTTTCTTGTGGAGTTTTTTTTTTTGAGACAGAGTCTCACTCTGTTGCCCAGGCTGGAATGCAGTGATGCAATCTCGGCTCCCTGCAACCTCCGCCTCTTGGGTTCAAGCAATTATTGTGCCTCAGCCTCCCAATTAGCTGCGATTACAGGAATAAGCCACCACACCAGGCTAATTTTTGTATTTTCAGTAGAGATAGGGTTTCGCCATGTTGGCCAGGCTGATCTTGAACTCCCAACCTCAGGTAATCCGCCTGCCTTGGCCTCCCAAAGTGCTGGGATTACAGGTGTGAACCACTGCACCTGACTTCTAAAATATTTTGATTTCTTTCAGAGCTGCTATCTGTCTTCTAAGGCTATACAGGGTTAGAATTTGATGTCTTATTGCTACAAAGAGTCTGCTTTTTCAGCCTTAAGATTTAATGTTAATGCTGGTCAGTTGTGCCTGAATTCCAAAAGGAGGAGAGTGTAATGAGGCATGATTGGATCCCCACTTCCCGTCATGACCTGAACTAGTTTTCCCGTTTTCTTTAGAATCCCCTTGGTTGAGATGAGGGGTCCATTCAGTCGTTTGAGGGGCTTGAATTTGTCTTTCGGTTTACACGCACTCAATGTATTCAATCATAATACATAATAAATTGCAAAGGAAAATGTTTCACAGCATATTGAATTCTTCAGATAAAGAAAGACACCAAATAGCCAGGCACGGTGGCTCATGCCTGTAATCCCAGCACTTTGAGAGGCCAGGGCAGACAGAATGCTTGAGGTTAGGAGTTCGAGACTAGCCTGGCCGACATGGTGAAACCTTATCTCTACTAAAAATACAAAAATTAGCTGGGTGTGGCTGCACACGTCTGTAGTCCTAGCTGCTCGGGAGGCTGAAGCAGGAGAATCATTTGAATCCAGGAGGTGGAGGTTGCAGTGAGCCAAGATCATGCCATTACACTCTAGCCTGGGAGACAGAGCAAGATTTCATTCTTAAAAACAAAAAAACAAGACATCAAATGATCTGGACTCTAAAATGATGCTTCCCATATACTCTTGAAGCAGCAATGTTCAGCTCTTGGTAGCAAAACAAACTTGACCATGGGTGTGGGGCATCTAGCCCTCAACAGTGTACACAGTGCTTTTTATTGCCTGGGCTCCTTTAATCCTCCCGACAGCACTATGAGCTGGCATTATTACCACAGCTTCGCAGATGTTGACAGTGAGTTCTGAGGCCAGTTGCAATGGCTCACGCCTGTAATCCCAGCACTTTGGGAGGCTGAGGTGTGAAGATCACTTGAGCCTAGGAGTTTGAGACCAACCTGGGCAACATAGCAAGACACTATCTCTAAATTTAAGAAAAGAAAGAAAGTGCGTTCTTCAGAGGTTAGGAAATTTGCAGAAGAAATGCTCATTACACTAGTAGGACAGAGACAGATTGGAATTCAAGTCTTTTCACCTGATGTTTTATGATTCCCAAATATTTTTGCTACTTGACCATACTAATAGAGCTCATTGCTCTGTATCTATTTTAGTAGCTAATTGACTAGATGTAATATCAAGAATTTTTTTAATCATTTCACACTTATTGAGCAACCTCTGAGTGTGGCTAGTGAGGGAAATACTAAAGAAAAATAGATCTTTCCTTTTAAAAGATTAGCTTGTTATAAAGGAGGCATGGTTGTGAGCAGACAAAAATACTCAGAGACGCCTTACAAAGCAACCTAAGAATCTCTTACGAATTGCAAGCTGCATGCTATTTCACATTTTATTGTCTCTGGATGCATTTAAAATCAATTGAATGTCACAGTTTGCTTAGCAGCATTTGTTTTCTTGGTGGCACATAAAATAAGAAGGCCTCTCACAATCAATAGCATCTTAGAGTCAAGGAACTATGAAATAATTAAATGGCAATTTGTTTTATAGCAGTGAACAAATATTTGTCAAAGGGCAAATCTTTTTTGTCTGGAGTTAATAAAGTTATTATCTTCTACCACAAAGCTAGAGGTCAACAGTACCACTATTATTGATTGGCACTACCTGGCTCCAGCTCAACTTCTCCTTCCTTAGGATGAAAGCACAGCAGGCAGTCCCTCAGGGCAGCTGCCACAAATTAGTTTGACAATTAGGTTAACAACTTCAAATGACAATGCAACCAATGGGTTAAAAAAAAAAAAAAAAAAGGCATAAAGAATCCTCATAAAGACCAGGCAGGTTGGCTTAATCTAAACACTTTCAGAGGCCGACACAGGAGGATCAATTGAGGCAGGAGTTTGAGACCAGGCTGGGCAACATAGTGAGATTCCCTTCTCTGCAAAAAATACTAAAAATTTGCTGGCAGTAATGGTGCGCACCTGTAATCCCAGGTATTTGGGAGGCTGAAATGGCTGGATCACTTGACCCCGGAATTCTATGCTGCAGTAAGCTATGATCGCACCACTGCACCCCAGCCTGGGCAACAGAACAAGATACTCTCTCAGAAAAAGAAAAATAGGCCGGGCATGGTGGCTCACACCTGTAATCCCAGCACTTTGGCAGGCCAAGGCAGACAAATTGCTTGAGCCCAGGAGTTTGAGACCAGCCTGGACAACATGAAGAAACCTTGTCTCTACAAAAAAATACAAAAATTAGGTGTGCGTCTGCAGTCCCAGCTACTCGGGAGGCTAAGGTGGGAGGATCACTTGAGCCAGGGAGTTGGAAGGTGCAGTGAGCCAAGATCGTGCCACTGTACTCCAGCCTGGATGACAGAATGAGACCCTGTATCAAAAAAGAAAAAATAATCCTCATGAAGAGAGTTCAAACAGAAGGACAACACAGTGTTCATGGACACAGTGTTTGAGGGACACTTTCAGAGAAGGCAATTTCAAGAAGTGAGTCCAAGGGGGAAGCTGAACATTCACATAGTATTTGGAAAGCAGTACCATATGTAGATGTAGATATAGATCAGAAAAGCCAGGGCGACAGAGTACAAAGCATTATGGACATTAACACCACAGATGTGAGTTCAAATCCTCACCAAGCCGTACATTGGTTGTTGCCTGGGAAAGTTCCTTAATTATTTTAAGCCTCAGTTTCCTCCTTTTTATTATTTTTTATTTTTTCAGCTACAATTAGACTTTATTCGATGTAATAAAACATTTTCGAGTTTAACAATATGTATCTCACCATAAATAATCACTTAAATTATTAATATAAGTATACAGGGTCACATTAGCAAATCTCCAGTTCAGGAAATTGTACAAGCTTTGACTCAAAGGACAGTGTCTTCCTCCCCTTTCAAGAAAGGCAGTTCTTCCACATGTCTGGTAAGAAGCAACGTCAATAGGAGTTGGAAGGAGTCCATAATCCACATCGAAATTCTACTTTATCCTTGGAGGACAGCTTGCTTTATTGTAGAAAAATAATACTCTCTTTCAGTTCTCTCTTATCAAATGAAGGATTGTATTCAGTTTCCCCCTTGTAGATATAGGTACTCTTCTCATCTACTGTGTCTCCTTTGCTCACACTGTGCTTATCACAGTTTGCTTGGAAAATCCTCCTGTCATACAACAAAATACATTCTGTCCGTTAATGATTCCTGAATATTCACCATGACACCTAGACTCGGTAGCATAGGAAGTGTGCATTGGAACCTTCTCCCACTTGCATGGATTTAGACATGTCCAAAGAATCTGAAACTGCTGCCTTTCTGGAACTCAGTTCTGTTGGTATGCTTACTGCTGAGATGATCTGCCATCTTAAACTGAGAACACACAATAGCACCGATCCACAGAAAAAAGGAGAGGTCACCATCTCTCTCGTAAGACATTTTGTAAATTGGATCACCCTGTTTGTCATGTTTTACCCACCCCAAGAAAGGACAGAAGCCGCATTCCATTCTGCAGTCTTGGCAAATGACTTTCTTCTGTTTCCACCTCTATTTTGCTTTATTTCATCTCCATTATTCCACTTTCAGTCATGAATCATGACCTTTTATTTAGTCAGAGTTTTGCAGGACAAAGGTAGGTCTCCAGCCTCTCAGCAAGCTTCGGGGCTTAATGCATGCCTGCAGCTGAGAGTGCCTGGTTGATATTCTGGTACTGGCACGGAGCAGGTGCCATAGGTAGTCCTCAGGTTGAAGAAGACATATATAAAAGGGTTCATGAGAGTTTGCATAGCCCAGCCATGGAACTATCCTCTCCACCCACAGTGGCATGCAGTGCCACAGACGAAGGGTCTGGCTATCAAAGGAGGAAAAAGGGCAGCCAGCACATGGTGAAGGCCCCAACGATGATCCCCAGAGTTGTTGCTGCTTTCCGTTCCTGCTTAAAGATGGAGATATTTTCCACACTCTTTCACCTCATTCTGGAACTTCACTGTGCCATTCAGGGTGACTACTGCTGTCTGGCTCCACTTGAGGGAAGCCAGGGAACCCGTGTTAGGCTGTGCTTTTCCTTGTAAATCTGGTAGCACATGAAAAGCATGACAGACATGAGGATATAATATGCCACTGCGGTGGAGAAAATCGTGTAGCCAAAGTCCTGACTGACCAAGCACACCTTATCATCATTTACATTCTGAGCCCAACCAAACTGTGGGGTAAAGTGACGGAGGCAGAGAGAAGGCAGACAGAAAGAATCATCTTCGCCATGCATTTCCCATTCTGCCTCATACGGTACGTTAGGGGCCTCCTGATCCCAAGGTACCTGTTGATGCTGATCATGCACGGGGTCAAGATCCAGGCCGTGCAGCACAGGACATCTATGGAGATAAAGACGTTACGGAAAAGGTGTCCAAAGATCCACTTGCCCCTGATGAGGTCGGTGAAGCTGATGAAGGGCATGACCGCAACGGCCATACGAGGTTGGCCAGCGCCAGGAACAGGATTAGGTAGTTGGAGGGCTGGCGGAGCACATGAAGATACCGCCAGGCAGTTGCCCGCAATCGTCAGCAGGGAGATGGGCGTCAAGACGAAGCCCATCACAACTCTCTCGGCTCTGCCTAGCTGATCTGCTCCCTGTGGCCGAAGGCATTGTCCTAGAGCGCGTCCCAGGTGGGCGCCAGGCTGGCAGTCACCTCGGGGACCCGGCTCAGCAGGTGCGGCATCAGGGCTCAGGTCGGGCAGCCCGCACCCCACCTCTAGCAGGAGGAAAGAGCCGAGGCGCCCGTAGAGGTCCGGGTGGCCGCTGCTCTTAACATCCATCACGCACAGCCGAGTGCCGCTGCCCCGGGCTGTAGGTCCCGGGCTTCACCTCACCAGTTCCGCTCCGCGGCCCAGCCTGAGGCCAGCGCCGGCCGCTGGGGGGCGCCCGACTCAGCCTCGGGGCCCCGCCCTTCCCGGCCCCGCGGCCTCTGAATGAAACGCCGGAACAAGGCTGCGTGGGGACTCCCTGCGGGAGGCGCCTCCAACCCCGACGAACGCCCGGGACGTTCGGGCTCGTGGGCTCTCCGGCGGAGCTCGGCCGGCAGCCGCGCGGCTCGGAGCAATGGAGGCTCAGGCAGGGGCAGAAGTTTCGTTTCGGTTTCCTCCTTTTTAAATGGCTCCAACATATTTCTTGTCGGTGGTGTGCGGACTAGAGATATATTTGTAAAAGAATTGACAGAAAGCAGGCACTCAACTCAGTAAATGGTGAGAAATTTGGTGAGAAGATTTTTGAATAGGAGTGAACGAGCAAAGCCATGCTTACAGAGGCACCTGGAAGCTGTGATTTAGAGGATGGTGGGAAAGAGTGGCAGCAGGAAAGTGGTTCGGATGCTCTTTCAGTCGTCTAGAAGGGGTCATGGGGCAGGGGTAGAGGGACGGCTACCGAGACAGGGAGCCCGGCTGCCGCTGTACCAGCGGGATCGGACCTTCGGGTGGGGGCCTGGAGAAGCGTGAGGAACCCAGGGCTCGGAAGTTGGAGCTCAGGCACATGAGAGAGGACGCAGCAGTGGACCGGCCTAGAGAGGATCGAGGGAGCATGGCAGGAAGTTCCTCCCCCCCGCTGCCTAAAGCCAGTCCACGCGAGAATTGCCTTCCAGGGCCTCAGCGGATAGGTTAGACTCGGAATGAGAGAAGAGGTCGGCGGAGGACGATGGCCTGGGGCCCGCTGCCCGGTTCCCTCCCAAGACAGACGCAGAACGCCTGAGAAGAGCCGGAGCACGACCCTGCGGCTCGCCACGCCGCGCCCACCCCTTGCTTGGCCGCCCTGCCCTGCCCTCTCACCTTGTGGCTCTGCGGCCCTGCTGCCCCGCCCTCTATCCCCGCCCTTCGCATCGCTGGCCCGCCCTCTCGCCGCCCCCTCGTCTCCCCGCCCCGCCCCCTAGTCTCGCTTCCCAGCCTTCCCTCTCCGCCCCACTCGCCTCTGTCCCGCCCACCTGCCTCACCGCCCGGCCCCCTGGCCGCCCCGCCCTCTGGCCCCTCCCTCTAGCCCGCCTCTCGCTTCATTGCTCACCGCCCTGCTGCCCTGCCACCCTACCCCCTGTAGTGGCCCCCAGTGGTGCTCCATCGACCCGCCACCTCACGTCCTCCCGGGAGTCGGGAGAGTCTCGGCTACAACATGTTGGGCATGATCAAGAACTCGCTGTTTGGAAGCGTAGAGACGTGGCCTTGGCAGGTCCTAAGCAAAGGGGACAAGGTAGGCCCGTAGGGTTGCCAAGGACCTGAAGGGTGGCTGCGTCCCACCCCCACCCTCATCGGGGCTGCAGCGGGTGCTGAGGGGCAGGTGGGGCAGGAATGTGCTATCGAAGGTGCGTTCTGGTGTCTGTCGCGAGTGCGGCCCTCCGACGCCCAGCACTAGGACTGGGAAGGAGAGAAGTGAGTGGTCCCCCTGCAGCCGGTGGTGGGAGGAGCAGGCTAAAGAGGAGAGATTGATCCAAGGGGAGAATCCCAACTTGGCGAGTTGGGCACTGCTGTTGAATGCATTCTTTCGTTTAAATATTCCAAACATTCTGAACAGTTTTATTTGTTGAGAGACATTCGCTTGCAGAAATGAGCGTCGCAAGAAGCTCCAAAGTACTAGAGAACTGAGTACAGTAGCACCCCTTATCCGCGGTTTCAGTTACCCGCGGTCCGTAACTATTAAATGGAAAATTCCAGAAAAACAGAAGTCCTAAGTTTTAAGTTTCTGGCCATTCTGCATAGCAGGATGAAATCTTGATCCCTGGGACCAGAATGCCCTTTTGTCCAAGGGTCAGCCTGCTATGTCTGTAACCCGCCCTTAGTTACTTAGTAGCTAGCGTGGTGATCAGATCGATTGTGGCGGTATTGCAGTGCTTGTGTTCAAGTAACCCTAATTGTACATAATAATGGCCCCAAAATGCAAGCTTAGCAATGCTGGCATATTGTTACAATTGCTTTATTTTATTATTAATTGTTAATCTCTTACTGTGTCTAATTTATAGGTTAAACTTTATCTTAAGTATGCATGTACAGGAAAAAACATAGTAGATACAGGGTTCAGTTCTGCCCACCATTTCGGGTATCCACTTCAGGGCTTGGAAGGTATCTGCTATGGATAAGGGGGGACTACTGTGTAAAAGAACAAGATCTGTGCAGAATAGATGTAAATGTAGGCAGGAAGCACAGGGGCAGTGAATTCTGCCGGGGAGCTAAGATGGGGCCTTCAGTGGAGTGTCCTGAGCTGGGCCTCAGGGATGTGTAGCAGTGCACGCAACAGATAAGGGCATGCACAAAGGCCGAGAGCTGTACCATTGCTTTTGGCCAATTATATCTGCTGGAGTTGGGTACCTAGAATACAGATTGAGTGAGAAGAGCCATAGTTGCTGTCTTCCCCCAAATTTATATCAGTGCTAACATGGGCTAACTGAACTCTACCCCTGAAAACAAGGAATCTGCTGCTAGATTATAATCTCCTGGTGGACAGGTAGTTTGTACAGTGCAGCTCTATACAGAGCTCCCAATACGATGCCTCATTTGTGAAAGGACTGCATTGCCTGGGGGCCAAGTTCTGATACCTAGTGCAATGATCTTCATATCACAAAAGCCCTCAATTAGACTCTAATCTGAACTCTTCGAGCAACCAAAGGCCTTTCACCTGTTCTTATCTCTGTTTCCCCAGCTCTATGTACAATGAACAGTTTAGCCCTAATCAGAGGTCACACATTTGAATGCCTGCAGCAGCCAGGCAGGTAATGGAAATGGGTGAAGCTGGCTGTTTTAGGCTTTAAGGCATGGTGGAGACTGTGGCAAATTAGAAGTGAGCTCAGGTTCCCATCTATAAAGGGCAGTTCCAGCCACCTGTTGCTATGTAGTGATGTGGTATGAAACAGCGTTGCCAAATTTTTAAGGAAAACCATATATCCAAATTCTTATGTGAAATCACCCAATTTAAAATTAATTCAACAAAAAATATTTTTCAAGTGCTATGTGCCAGGCACTCTTCTAGGCAATGGGGATAAAAGAGTAAAACCAGCAGAAGTCTTTGCCCTCATGGAACTTAGGTTTTATTGGCTAATGAAAAAATAAAATATGTCATGGATCAGATGGTGATCAGTGCTGTGAAGAAAAGCAAGCAGGGAAGGGGAGTGAGGAATAGGGAGTGTTAGGAGTGAGGCTGTGGTTTTGAGTAGGGCAACTAACATAGTTGTGCACAGGCTGGACACAAGTCCAATAGGATGCCAGTGATTAATATCGGTCCTGCTCTCAGCATCCAAAAGACTCACCCAAGCCAACACAGAGAGCTGCCCGTCCTCCTCCCTAGGCAGCGAAGAAGGCACCTGTTAAGGTCTGCAGCATCACTGGCCTCCCCACCAAGTAGTTGCACCACCCAAAACCACAGCCTTTCTCCTAACACTCAGCCTTGATGAAGGTTCCTGTGGTTCTAACACTTAAAGAATCCACGTGTTCTTGTTTTTTGTCGTGGAATGGGGCTCGCTTTGTCTTTTTGGGTTGATGATGACGGCCCACGCAGGCGGAGGGTCTGGGCTGGTCCATGGCCTGTGCCCTCGGATTCCTTCCTCACCCATCCCCTGCTCTGCTGCCTCCCTGTGGAGTTGAGGCTCTGTTTCCCAGGCCAGATGTCAGCTGGCTCCCAGCTAGGTTGGCTCAGTGAGAGGCACTACTGGGAGATAGGAAGAAGGGTGAAAGCAGAGTATTTCTCCTCCTCCTTCTCCACCCTGTCAGATCTCTATCCTACTAGGAGCTTCTCTGTGGCTTTGGCTTTGACTACACAGGCTACCATGGTTCTAGCTTCTATCCAGTAATCTATGTATCTGAACTTAGGTAATAGGCAAGCCTCCCTCCATCTCTCCTAGGGTGCTTACTAACCTCTAGGTTGCCTCTCTGTCCCCTGCTGGCATCTCAGCCCCTCTGTTATCTGTGTAACCAATTCCTTGCATCAAGATGCCTCTGCTCTAAATACAGTAGTAGTTTCTGTTTCCTGTTTGACTCTTATTGATACAACGTCACCTGCTGTTAATTTGGGGTCTTTGGGATAAGCAGAAGTCCCTAATAAGCATCTTCCCTCAGTGTTTGATGGGAATATGGGGCCATATGGGATACTGGTACCATGCTAAAGCAAATCATTTAACCCAAATGAACCTCAGTTTCAACAGCTGTAAAATGGGTATATCTTTTCCATCTATTTCCAGAGTTACTATAAATATTAATTTTTTTTTTTTTTTTGAGATGGAGTTTTGCTCTTGTTACCCAGGCTGGAGTGCAATGGCGCAATCTCGGCTCACTGCGACCTCCGCCTCCTGGGTTCAGGCAAGTCTCCTGCCTCAGCCTCCTGAGTAGCTGGAATTACAGGCACAGGCCACCATGCCCAGCTAATTTTTTGTATTTTTAGTAGAGACGGGGTTTCACCGTGTTGACCAGGATGGTCTTGATCTCTTGACCTCGTGATCCACCCGCCTCAGCCTCCCAAAGTGCTGGGATTACAGGCGTGAGCCACCCGGCCAAATATTAATTTTTTTAAAATTTTTAAATACTTTTTCTTTCACCATCTGACCAAGAAATATTAAATTCTTTAAAACCGTGAAAACATTTTGTAAAGTAATATACTCTACAAACATAGTAATAGCATTATATTAGTGCTCATCTCAGCTTCATTCTTTCTAGCTGTGTGGTCACAGGAAAACTTAGCCCCTCTGAAGCTAATTGTGAGAAAAAATAATAGTTCATATCTTAATAGATTGTTTGAAGTTCAAATGAGATAACCACTTATAAAATTGTTCAACACTAGTACTTGGTTGGAGATGATGATGGTTAGCTTCCCCCTAATTTTACAATAAATTTTGAATAAGTTACTTATCCCCTGTGAGCCTTTGCATTCCTCAACTCTAAGATGAGAATAACAATACCAATGTGAAATTAATTAATTATGCATAGATACTTGTAAACCTTTTTTTAAAAATATACAAATTTAATGGTATTATTATTTTTGAAGAGAGCCTGTCCCTGAAATTACCTCTTTTATCCTAGAAACAGCCTGAGTCAGAAACTGTTGGCCACCCTCCTGGGCAAATGGATGGCATACCATGTTCCCCATATAGCATAGGCTTCAGGCTCACCAGATGTTCAGGACTGATTCCAGGTACTTGGCAGGGAGGCCAGTGCTGCTGCAGACCTTATCAGATGCCTTCTTCATTGCTCAGGGATGGAGGAGGATAGACAACTCTCTGTGATGGATTGGGTGTGCCTTTGGATGCTCAGTGTAGTACCGATATTAATAACTGACATCCTTATCGGATTTGCGTCCGGCCTGTGCACACAGGTTAGGATGTGATAGCCTGGCTTTGAGTCCTGGCTCCACCATTCACCCACTGCAGTTTGGGCATGTTACTTAAACTCTTGTTCCCCAGTTTCATCTGAAAATGAAGATTAAAGCACTAACTTCTTCACAGGGTTATAGGAGGAATTGAATGAATGAATCCACGTAAAGCATTTAAAATAACACAGACAAACAGAAAGTATACTCTGTTAAGTTAATTATTATGATGAGTATATTCTTGTAATGAGAAAGCAGGCTTCCATCCTTAGCATGTATACCTACTACATGAAGTGGCAAGAAAAAAACTGACCTTTCAACGGAGTTGCAAATCCCATAGCCAGAGGCATTCTTGCTAGACCTTTGTCTGGGACTTGAACTTGACCAAGGTTCCCACTGAATGTTGAAAATTGGTTTTTGTAGCCACAGGCCAAAATCCCCATCTAGGAACTGATTGGGAGCATAGGATAATGGAGATGGGGTGAAGGAGGGCTATTGTGTTCCATGTCAAAAGCAAATGCACCAAAGATGTTAAATTTTAAGAATCAAGACTGTGTTAACTTAGCTGCCTTATTCTCTACAGCAATACAGAATTCTAGTTAAATAAATTTAAATAGAGCTCCCTGGAGAACTAGAATAGTTTTACAATTCCATCTCTCAAGCCTGACTTTTCACAGTGGTCCAGTGGTTCAAATGAGTGGATTTGGATACAGATGCTATGAAAACAAGTGATCCCTGCACCAGAACTGGTTTAATATATTGTGGCCCAGCTTTTCTCCATGAGATCCTATTAGACGAGGTCCTCATCTCTCTGCCTACCTATTGCAGCCATTGTATTCATTGTCATTAGAGTAAAAACAGGTTTTACTCTGCATCTCCCCTTTCTCACAAATATTTCTAGAGTGCCTACAATATGCAAGATGTGGTACATCCAGGTACAGAGAGATACAGCGGTAAACAAGAGAAACAGTCCTGACCCTGTGGGACTTAGGGGTGGAGGTGGGAACTTAACACATTATTTAATTATAATTAAAATAAGTATTGTGTTATGAAAATACAAGGGTGGGTAAGAATATCATGGGGGAACCTGTTTTAGGTCAGGATCCTTTCTGAGGAAGTAACTTTAGGTTGGAACCTGTTAGATGAATAGGGAGGACACCAGACAAAGGCAGGAGGAGAATGCTCCAGGGAGAGGGAGTAGCAGACACAAAGGCCCTGGTGTGGAAATGACCATGGCATTAATGGAAAGAGCAGAAAGCTGCAGAGCAGGTGCTGTGGGTGTGGCTGGCAAAGTAGGTAAAAGCTCAGTGGTGCCTGCATCACCAAAGGCAGGTTAAGAACTTGGTGAAGGAATGCCTTTACACGGGCGATTAATTAACACAGTTACATTGGTGTAGAGTGCCCTATACATGCTCTCTGGACAATGCCAACCTCATTCACAGCTCTGGTCTCCCCTTACACTGATGACTCCCAAATTTACACCTCTATGCCCGTCCCCTGCTGAGCTCCAAACCTGTGTGTCCAACTGCTCAGTGGACAGTTTGCTCATCTACATCAGGAGGAGATTAACTGATGGACACATAAGACCCCTTCCAGCTCTAGAGTTATCTGACTTTAGGGGTTCATAGAAAGGAGGATCACTCCGGAGGAGGAGGAGGTGGAGTTGAGTCAAGCCTTAAAGAATGATAGGTGTGGCTGGGCGCGGTGGCTCACGCCTGTAATCCCAGCACTTTGGGAGGCCGAGGTGGGTGGATCACGAGGTCAAGAGATAGAGACCATCCTGGTCAACATGGTGAAACCCCGTCTCTACTAAAAATACAAAAAATGAGCTGGGCATGGTGGCGCATGCCTATAATCCCAGCTACTCAGGAGGCTGAGGCAGGAGAATTGCCTGAACCCAGGAGGCGGAGGTTGCGGTGAGCCGAGATCGCGCCATTGCACTCCAGCCTGGGTAACAAGAGCGAAACTCCGTCTCAAAAAAAAGAATGATAGGTGTATCATGAGGGACTTGGCTCTCCGAGACAAGCTGGAGTCCCTTCTTGGCAGTGTTTCTTTCCTTGCTGTGGACTTGCCGCCTGGAGAACAGGCTGAGAGCCCAGATCACTTGAGCGATTTTCTAGATCTCTTTTCTGTTGCAGTCACCCTCCACTGAAGATTCAGACACACTTGCAAAATCCTATGTTTAGGTCACAAGTGTCAGTTGAACTAATTTAGGGAAGATGAACTGGCTTGCTATCAAATCACCATCACTGGACTAATGGTTACAAAATCCAACTCCCACAACAGCCTCTGCGTTCTTCTGGGATCTGGCCCCTGCCAGAATACCTTTGTATGCCCTGCTTGACAGTCTTTGCTCCAGCCACAACTATCTGTACTCTTTGTACTCACAATCATCATACTGTTCTTGACTTCTCCTCATTTACTCCTGTGGTGCTCATTACCTGGAATCCCCTCCCTTAACAATCAGAGCATTTACTGCATTATACAGTAATTTGTGTAATTCTCCTCACCACCCTCCTAATTATCCCTATCATATTAGTCTCCAAATCTGTAGCGCCTGGCAGAGGTTTTTGATTGTTTATTCCATGAATCAATGAATTAGTGACTGAACGTCCAGTTGGGTAGTCTGTAAACATCTCAAAGTCAGCCTGACCTTCCCAAACATGTTACCACATACACCCATGCCCCTCAAACTAACCTAAGTAGTCCTTACCTGTGTTCCCATACTGCCCTGGCATGCCTTGCCCCCTAGAAATATTATCAGATGATAACCTTCTGTTTTCCCGGCATCTTCCCTTATTAGGCCATGCTGATCCTGATATCAGAAACCAAATCTTTCATCTCTGTCTTGTATCACCTGGAACAATGTTCAGCACAGAATAGATGCTCAGTAATTGTTGGCTAAATGAATAAAAGGAGAAAAGAGACCAAAGGAGAGAGCCAGTTAGCTCTTTCTCCAGTGAGATCTTGTCATTGGTTTTCCCATTTGTAAAATAAGTAACTGCATAAAATGACTTCTGATACCTCTATTCTGAATTTGACATGGGCATACAACTGTCTGCCCAAAGTATCTAATATAGTGGCTAAAGAGAGAGGTTACGGACTGGGCAACAGTGCAAGACCCCATCTGAAAGAGAGAGAGAGACAGAGAGAGAGAGAGAGAGAGAGGGAGAGGAAAAGTTTTTTAAAAAGCAAAGACACTTTGGGAGGCTGATGTAGGTGGATTGGATTGCTCAGGAGTTTGAGACCAGCTTGGGCAACATGGAAGAAACCCTGTCTCTACAAAAGAAGACAGAAAAAGAAATACAAAAATATTAGCTGGGCATGGTGGCACACACCTATAGTCTCAGCAACTCAGGAGGATGAGGTGGGAGGATCATGTGAGCCCAGGAGGTTGAGGCTACAGTGAGCCAAGATTGTGCCCACTGCACTCCAGCCTGAGCAACAGTGAGACCCTGCTCAAAAAAAAACGACAAAGAGAGAGAGAAGGGGAGGGGAGGGGAGGGGAGTGGAGAGGAGGGGAGGGAAGAGGAGGGGAGGGGAAGGAAGGTTAGGTTTAAATGCTCACTTCATCCCACACTTGTAGTCCCAGCTACTCAGGAGGATGAGGTGGGAGGATCATGTGAGCCCAGGAGGTTGAGGCTACAGTGAGTCAACATTGCACCACTGCACTCCAGCCTGAGCAACAGTGAGACTGTCTCAAAAAAAAAAAAAAAAAGAGAGAGAGAGAGAAGAGGAGGAGAGGGAGAGGGGGAGAGGGAGGGGGAGGGGGAGGAGAGAGGTTTAAATGCTCACTTCACCCCCCATAGCTATAGAGAACCTTGCAACAAGTATTAGACTGGAGTAAACTGGAGTTTGGGAACTGGAATTTTTGTTTCAGTTTCACCATTCAATAGTCACATCACTTTGAGCAACTCAGTCTCTCTGGTTCTTCATTTTCTCCTTGATAAAATTAGTTAGCTTAGGTAAACTTTAAAACCATTTTAAGTTCTGAACTTCTGTGATTCACAGGATAGTGTTTCTGGAATTTAAAACATTACAAGTGTCAAGAGTAAGTACGCTCTCAAATGAAAGGGGAGTTCTGGAATTCTCTGATGCAACAGAAAGAGCAAAACACCTTAAGTTTACTTAACAGTTTGCTACTGAAGACTCTTTGGAAATGTCAGATTCACCAGATGGAGGGCTTCACAGCAGCCTCAGAATGAGTCATCACAGTGCCCCAAAGTCAAGGCTGACTTGCTGCCTCATGATTCCTGGTCTGGCGCAATTTCCTCTTCCCCATGTGAAGAGGGTTTTAAGCACAAACGTGGCACTCTGGGTTAAAATTACAGTATTAAAGCTGGGCATGGTGGCTCACACCTGTAATCCCAGCACTTTGGGAGGCTGACATGGGCAGAACACCTGAGGTCAGGAGTTCGAGAGCAGTCTGTCTAACATGGCAAAACCCCATCTCTGCTGAAAATACAAAAATTAGCCAGGAATGGTGGTGTGTGCCTATAAGCTTAGCTACTTGGGAGGCCGAGGCAGGAGAATCGCTTGAACCTGAGAGGTGAAGGTTACAGTAAGCAGAGACCACACCACTGCACTCCAGCCTAGGTGATAGAGCGAGACTCTGTCTCAAAAAACAACAACAAAAAGAAATATTAAATATGCTCATTCAGAGTACACTTGCCACTCACAGTCCTACAGTCCTGCCCTCCTCCAGAGGCACCTTCTGTTCCTTTGGGAGTCACACCCTCTTCCCTAGATGAGAATCTTCAGTCTGGGATATTATATGAACATCTATTTGACCAGTCTAGGGCAGCCAGGTTCCCAACCATGTGTCTGTTTTTCATAATCATTGTTAGGAGAGACAGAACCTTAAACAAATATCTGTTGCACTTCTAACATGCAAAGCTCTGCAGTATAGTTTCTGCCTTTATTGCAGATTGTTAAAACTATAATAATCTTTCATTACTAGACAGTAAGATGAACATAGACCAACTTTTCTTCTTCTGATGGGATAGAATAAAATTCACTCCAGTACAGCAGAAGAAAAGAAAGCAGGATAGGGGAAGGAACAACAACAAAAAAAGAACCAGGATGCATCCCATCCATAAGGATAAAGCATTACTTTGTGAAACTTTAACTAAGCAGACGGTAAAAAATGCTTTCCTTCTTATGGATTGTGATTTTTTTTTTTTTTAAGTTTGAAGAACACTGCCTTTCAGTATATCCAGGAATATAAAATTAAATTATATGAGCGATCACATGGCAAGGAGCAGCAGGTATGCTGAAGGAAAGCTGCAGGGGTCCATACTGGGTCTCAACACCAGGGAAGGGGTAGTACAAGGACAGGGACTCAGTGCAGAAAGTGGTGATGCAGAGATGAAAGAAGGATTTGTGTGAAAAGAGACAGCAGAGCTGAGCATTAAGCAGGTTAGGTAGAGAGATAAGAGTTAGGGAGAGTATATAATGTGTCTGGGAGCGCAGTGTGACCAGAACTGCAGTCAGCCCTTCCTGTCTGTGGATTCTGGATCCACAGATTCAACCAACCATGGATGGAAAATATTCAAAACATAGTAATAGCAATACAGCAATAAAAAATATATAAATCAACAATAGAGGCCCAGTGGGTTCACCTTGCCCGCTGCGTAGAAAGAACCAATTTATCAAGACAGGGAATTGCGATGGAGAAAGAATAATTCACACAGAGCTGGCTGTGCAGAGACCAGAGTTTTATTATTACTCAAATCAGTCTCCTTGAGTATTCGGGGATGAGAGTTTTTAAGGATAATTTGGCGGGTAGGGACTTGGGAAGTGGAGAGTGCTGACTGGTCATGTTGGAGATGAAATCATGGGACGGTTGAAGTTAGGTTTTCTTGCTGTCTTCTGTCACTCAGTGCAAAGGCAGAACTGTTTGGTTCAGATTACTGGTCTGGGTGATGTCAGCTGATCCACTGAGTGCAGGGTCTGCAAAATATCGCAAGCACTGATCTTGGGATTTACAACAGTGATGTTATCCCCAGGAGCAATTTGAGGAGGTTCAGACTCTTGGAGCCAGAGGCTTCATGACCCCTAATTTGTAATTTCTAATCCTTAGCTAATTTGTTAGTCCTGCAAAGGCAAACTGAACCTCGGGCAAGAAGGGGGTCTTATTAGGAAAGGGCTGTCATCAGTTTTGTTTCAGTCAAACCATGAACTGATTTCCTTCCCAAAGTTAGTTTGGCCTGTGCCCAGAAATCCACAAGAACAGCTTAAGGGTTAGAAGCAAGATAGAGTAGGTTAGGTCTAATTTCTTTCACTGTCATAATTTCCTCCGTTATAATTTTGCAAACTAAGGCAGTTTTAATTGTGACTCATGCCTATAATCCCAACACTGGGAGGCCAAGACAGGAGGATTGCTTGAGCCCAGAGGCTTGAAACCAGCCTGGGCAACATAGGGCAACTCTACCAAAAAAAAAAAACACACACAAAAAAAACGTTTTAATTAGCAGGGCATGGTGGCGTGCACCTGTGGTTCCACTTACTCAGGAGGCCAAAGTAGGAGGATCACTTGAGCGCAGGAGGTCAAGGCTAGTGAGTCACGATCGTATCACTGCATACCAGCCTGGGTGACAGGCTGTCTCTAAAATAAATAAATAAATAAAATTTTGAATAGCAACTATTTGCTTGTCATTTACATTGTATTATTATAAGTAATGTAGAGATAATTTAAAGTGTATAGGAGGATGTGTGGGCGTTATATGCAAAATACTACACCATTTTATATCAGGGACTTGAGCATCCATGGATTTTGGTGTCCATAGAGGCCCTGGATGCCAAGGATGCCAAGGGACAACTGAACTCTGATTCTTCTTGAATTGCAGCCCTCCTACTAGAATGAGCCTAATCTTGAGGGCTTCACAGTTTTGTTGGATTGTCGTCATATTTTTTGTTTCCTCCCATCTAGGTTTTTCTTTTCTTCTTTTTTTTTTTTTCTTTCTTTCTTTCTTTCTTTCTTTTTTAACTTTATCTTCCAACCTTTTTACTGAATTTTTCTTCTCTGTTATCAGATTTTTAATTTCCGAGAAGTCTTTTGGTCTCTGAATGTTCCGTTTTTGTAGCATTCTGGCATTTCAGGATGCCGTATCTTCTCTTATCTCCCCAAGAATATCGAGTATAAGAATTTCCTGCTTTGGATGTTGTCTCTACAGGAATCCCGGAATCTATTTCTCATGGCTCTTTATACTCAGGCCTGTCCCTTCTACTCTATGGCCGGATGCACCAAGGAAAGTTTCTTAGCCCCCGTACCTCCCGTAGCTGGACAGTTACTGCTTCTGGAGACATCACAAGTTGCTACTTCATACCTCTTAAACACTGTACCTTCTCTCTCTCTAGGAAGAAGTCTCCTATGAAGAAAGGGCCTGTGAAGGAGGCAAGTTTGCCACAGTAGAAGTGACAGATAAGCCTGTGGATGAGGCTTTACGGGAAGCAATGCCCAAGGTTGCAAAGTACGCGGGGGGCACCAATGACAAGGGTGAGTACCCCTGCAGGAAGTGGCTCTGGTCTCAGGGGCCAGCTTTGCAAGGTCTCACTTCATCAAGGGTAAACACAAGTGAGGGGCTACAAGGCACCTGCAGCACCTGTTTCAGTGGCCCATGAACCTCCTGCACTGCGTGAACAAGGAGTTTATTACAGGATTCTGAGGGAAACCCCCAGCCTGTCCCTCACTTGAAGGCATCCCTGCTCAATATCTCCAAGTTCCTGCTTCACTCCCAGGTGTGGGACCATATGCTCTATTTTTTTTTTAACCCTGCAGTGCTTATTATGTCTTTGGATTGGTTGACTAGGTGACGTGTGCCCACTGTAAGTCAAGCCACAGCACAAGGCAAGGCCAGTATCAGGCTAGAGATCCCCAGAGTCAACCCCCTGGTAGCTCAGATTCTGCTGGGCCCTGAGGTTCAGTGAGCAATGAGGTTCCAGACCCTGTCTGGCAAATGAAGGGTCTGAGAATTCTTAGGCCATCCTACTCTTAAAAACTCGGCAGTTCAGGCCAGACGTGGTGGCTCACGCCTGTAATCCCAACACTTTGGGAGGCCGAGGTGGGCAGGCAGATCACCTGAGGTCGGGAGATCAAGACCAGCTTCACCACATGGAGAAACCCTGTCTTTACTAAAAGTACAAAATTAGCCGGCATGGTAGCACATGCCTATAATCGCAGCTACTCAGGAGGCTCAGGCAGGAGGATTGCTTGAACCCGGGAGGCAGAGGTTGCAGTGAGCCAAGATCGTGCCACTGTACTCCAGCCTGGCACCTGGTGACAGAGTGAGACTCTGCCTCAAAGAAAAAAAAAACTTGGCAGTTCAGGCTGGTCACCTCTCTACTTTTAAAACGATAAGCCTGAAGTCTCATGAAAGGTGTACCTGTTAGATATAAACCATATTTTAAAATGTGTTTTGGGCCTGCCTGACCCCACCAGCTCACCCCACCTTTGCTATAACGTCATGAGTTAAAATCACCTTCCCTTGACAGATGAGGAAACTGAGACACAGAGAGTCATGTGCTTTGTCCCAGTACAGCCAGCTGGAATTTGAACCTGTCTCTGCCTGGCTCCCAAGCCCCACCTTCACGCCCTTACCCCCATCCCGACCCTCAGGAGGTGTCCCCTACAAAGGGACCCTGTGTGACCGTGGCCTCAAGTCCTTTCTCTGAGTCCCTCTTGCCACTGGTGCCCAGCCTGGTCGTGGTATGTAAAAAAAAGAAAAAGAAAAAAAAAATGTGTTTGACTCATTAGCTCTCCAATTTGGGCAGCTCTTCGTAATCACTGCAAAACAAAAATGGGTCAGAAAGCAAGGGGGAAAAAAGAGATGTCGTGTTTAATATTTAAGATGTTTCTCAAGCTGTTAGAGAGACAGAAACATTTCTTAGCCTTAATAACATTTAAAAGGAGCTGCTCTGTCTATGGAGTAGCCATTCTTTTATTCCTTTACTTTCTTAATAAACTTGCTTTCAAAAAAAAGTTAAACATTTACTAGGACTAAAGTAATAAGGCTTTGGAAGATATGTTAACCTGTAAGAGGTCAGGAAGAAATCTTTTCCTTCTTAACACTGTCTTAACATTTTTTAAGATGAAAACATGTATAAGAATTATAAAGCTCACTAAAGAAAACCTTGAAAATAACAAAACAGTATTCCCTAATTCTCCCATTCAATACAATCAATGTTGTCTTTTGAATATCTATTTTTAGGGCTTTTTAATGTAATCTGTGTTCCTACAATTACATACCTGCTTCTGTTAGTTATCATTTCATAATTATTTTCCACTACTGCCAAACAGTCTTCTTAAGCATAATTCATAGCTATGTTATATTGCATCATGTGTCTATAATTTACCTAGACATACTCCTGTTTTGAACAGAATTTTAAATTCTGCTGTAACGAATATCTTATTACCTATAACCTTTTCCATGTTGTAGATGATTTCCTTAAAAATGACATTTTAAATAGAAAGTAATTGAATACTGGCTAAGCATGGTGGCTCACACCCGTAATCCCAGCACTTTGAGAGGCCAAGATGGGCAGATCACTTGAGGTCAGGAGTTCGAGACCAGCCTGGCCAACATAGGGAAACCCCATCTCTACTAAAAATACAAAAATAAGCTGGGCATGGTGGCACACACCTATAATCCCAGCTACTTGGAAGTAAGTCTGAGGCACAAGAATTATTTGAACCCAGGAGGCAGAGTTTGCAATAAGCCAAGATCGTGCCACTGCACTGCAGCCTGGGCAAGAGAGCAAGACTCTGTCAGAAAGAAAAGAACAGAAAAGAAAAGAAAGAAAGAGAGAGAAGGAGAGAAAGAGAGAAAGAAAAAGGAAGGAAGGAAGGAAGGAAAGAAAAGAAAAGAGAGAGAGAGAAAGAGTAAGGAAAGAAAGAAGGAAGGAGGGGAGGGAGGGAGGGAAAGAGAGAGGAAGAAAGAAATTTGATACTGATAATCTACAGTCTTGATATATATTGCCAAATAATTTTTTAGAGTTGTACTGGTGTACTGGTGGTACTCCTACCACCAGTGTATACAAATAAGAGGTATTCATGTATTTCTATGTATGTTTAACATTTAAAATGTTTACTGTTAATTTCAAGAACAAAAGATACCGTCTTGAAAGAAGAATGGAACTAATGTGTCTTCCACGGCACTGAGCAAGCTCTGCCTCTAATCCCTGCCCCACTCGGTGTTTTTGTGTTTTCAGGAATTGGGATGGGGATGACAGTCCCTATTTCCTTTGCCGTGTTCCCCAATGAAGATGGCTCTCTGCAGAAGAAATTAAAAGTCTGGTTCCGGATTCCAAACCAATTTCAAAGCGACCCACCAGCTCCCAGTGACAAAAGCGTTAAGATTGAGGAACGGGAAGGCATCACCGTCTATTCCACGTAAGGAGATTATCCTTCCAGCATCCCAGGGTGGCGCTTGATTCCCTAACCACTCCTTGCATCACCTCTAGCAAGCATTTACATCAAATTTTTATGGCATTAATTTAAATAGAAAATACTGAATCCTAACAGTTTCTCATTTTAATTTATTCAGGCTGCAGCGCACACACATTTGTATTTTATCAGAATAAATGCCTTGGCCAGTTGTCAAATTGATGGGTAGAGCTTAAGCTTTGCTTAAGCTTACAATCAATGTCTACATTCGCCATAGCAAGGTTCTGGGAGACTCAGCAAATATATTAAGTCAAGCCATGGTCTGGATTCATGGACACATGGGAAGCATAAAGGGCTAAAGAATACCTGATTTCTACCCCATACTCCCTTTGAATGCCAGAGAGCAGGGAGCATTTGCCAGAGCTGGGCTGCCACCCTGCTTGTTGTTCCGGAGCGGTAGTCATTTAAGCAGAGCGCACATCTATTCTACTGTCCTTCTGGTCCTGCTTCCAGGACTTCATGTGGGGTCATGTTCCCTTGACTATAGAGAATAGCAGGTGCAAGTGGTTACCAGTGGTTTTTATCCCTCGGGCTGCAACCTGCCCTCAGAAACCAAGTCTCTTCTAGATCATTGATGCCTTCCCATATTTGTTCAAATCCTCCTATGTGACGGGCACCAAACCAGGCTCAGGGGAAGACCAGAGTCTTCACCAGAAGCACCCATAGGTGGTTTGGTTCTGCTCAGGAGCAACCTCATGAAAAATTCATATACATATAATCTTGCACAGGACTGAGTGTTGGTCCACTTTCACTGCCCTGCTGCAACCCTGCACCTGCTGGTGGGACCATTTTCCCTGGAGCTCTGAGAATGTGTGAAGGCTCTGAGAATGTGAGCCTCACTGCTCACATTAGGTCTAGGGCAGTCCTAGGCCAGGTGTCCCCAGAGGACAGTGAATGTAATGCAGCTGGGAGCTGGCACCAGAGCCTCAGCTCCTGTGCTTCTTCTGCAGTCCTCATTCAGACTTCCCAGCTTCCCTGCAGAGGCTGTGGAGAAAGCAAATTAACTTAACAATATATTTTCCTAGGGTGAAGAAGTAAAGCACCTAGGGTGCAACATTTAAGGAAGCACTCACTCTCACAGCTATCCAAGTGCAGGATGGGAACTGAGAGTGAGCGCCTCTTTAAATCTTGCACCCTGGGTTAGATGTCTGCTTGTCTTTTCCATTCTTTTTCCTGTGTTTGGGAAGCAGCAGGTATAATATAATGAACTTGTATTTTATTTGATTTCCAGCTCTACTGCATAATAGCAGGATGATTCTTGGGAAGTTATTCAGCCACTTTAAAATTTAGCTTTTCCATTTGTTAAATGCTGATAATATAACCTTCTATATATGATGTGTATGTACGTGCATGTAATGTAACATTATAGGATTCTTGTTAAATATCTTTCAGTATTTACTAAGATACTATTTATATATTACCTAATGTTTATGACCTGAAGCAGGTTTCAGCAATTATTCCTTCTTTCTGTTCATTCTTATTTCATAAGGAATGAGATAAACATGATTGAATCAGTTCACATTAAGACTTCAAGCAGATGGGGCTGGTTTCTGATCATTTGTTTTACCAGACCCAGGGTAATAAGTGGATATAATTTTTTTTCTTTTGTCCTTAACTCTTTAGTATAGAAATTTTCAAACTTATAGAAAGGTAGAAGCATATAAGATCATGAAACTTTATGTGCCCATTCCCTACCTACAGCAATGATCAGCTCAAAGCCAATTCTGTGTCATGTGTATCTTCACAGCATCCACCCAGCCCTACCCTGGATTATTTTTAGGCAAATTCCAGACATTTTATTTCATACATAAATATTTCAGGTAACTACTAAAGATTTTTAAAAAATATAATCATTAATACCTTATTTCTTCTAAAATTTTGATAGTAATTCATTACTTATAATATAAAATATTCAGAGCTCAGATTTCCACCATTCTCTTATCATTTGTTTTAATATTTTGCTAGAATCTGGATCCAACTCAGATCTATCTATTTCAATTGGTCAGTGTTTGTTTTTTTTTTTTTTTTTTTTTTTTTTTTTTTTTTTTTTTTTTTTTTTTTTTTTTTTTTT
>NW_016107317.1:987477-1003701 GCF_001604975.1 Cebus imitator | reverse complement strand
CTGAGTAGCTGGGATTACAGGCACGTGCCACCATGCCCAGCTAATTTTTTGTATTTTTAGTAGAGACAGGGTTTCACCATGTTGACCGGGATGGTCTTGATCTCTTGACCTCATGATCCACCTGCCTCGGCCTCCCAAATAGCTGGGATTACAGGCGTGAGCCACCGTGCCCGGCCAACGTTCCTTCTTTTGTTACCTGAAATATTTCGGTGAAGAGAAACTTCCCCTCGTTTACTATTTGGCTTCCCTTATTTCGTATAGAAAAAGTAAGATACGTGCTTGCTCAATACCTTTTTCTTTACCAGTTTTCAGAATGATAATTTCATTCTGTAACATCTTCCAAAGGTGAGGTGGTCTGCATGTTTGTTTTTTTGAGTATAATTATAAATGTATGAATTGAAACATATTTGATACGTTTCAGTTTGTTGGAGTTATTATTCTTATTGATGCTCCAATTGCCCCACCGTTGGCCAGCGGAAACCTCTTCAAGTTGGTTTCTTGGTCCTTTTGACACAGCTCCCGTAGTCTTTGTTAGCTCCCTGGCTTTCTGGTATAATGAGATGGTTTGAGCACATCTTAGCATTTCTTGCCTTAGAGCTGGAATTAGCCATTTCTCTAAGGAATGCTGGTTTCTTATGGTGGGAATGGGTATCTATTTAAAGGGTACTATCAAAGGTAGGTTGGTGACTCTTACCTTTTTACTCTCTGAAATCTAAACAGATGAAAGTACGAAATGTGTCTTATGTGGCTCCGTGAAATTAACACAGAGTTCTCACACAGCGTATGATCGTTCCTCAACTAGCCACTTGATGTCACTGCAGAGTCAGGTGAGCATTCAAAAGTACCCTGCAGTGATTTGCGTTATTTCTGATTCTGTTGAAAGCAGCGTTAATGAGATAGATGGTGGAAGGCAAATGTACTCCATCAAATGCAAAAAGTGCTCTATCAAATAATGCAGTGAGTGCATTCAATGACAAAATTAATTCTAAAATGAAAGCCTGGCATCCTTCATTCAGCCTTCCTTCTTTATTACCTTGTGAAGAGATGTCTACAAAGGGATTATACATTTATTTGCATTGTTAATTACCAGTGCTTTTAGATGAATAGAATGCTGTGAAAAAAAAAATAGCACTATTAGAATATATTTAGTATTCAGAAGAGGCAATAGAATTATCCTCACTTAGAGCAGCGGCGACATTCCAGACTACTGTCCTTTCTCCATGCACTTAGGTTAAAGTTTGGCCTTTTCAGCTCATTTCAGCACCAGGTTCTCAATAGGCACCAACAGCATAAGTTTGATGGTTTTAATGAAACTTTCATGGTTTAAATGAAATGTCTAGGTATAAAGAAAAAAGTTGGAAACCAGGAGTTTATTTTCAGGGTGACCTATGCTCCAACCCAGTTCATCACTCAGTGGCCATAATCTTTGGTATATTGCCAGCCTCACTGTGCCTCAGTTTCCTCATCCGCAAGATGGGCATGAGAATCTAGCTTTTAAGGTGTTGTGAGGATAAAATATGATAATATCTGTAAATACCTACACAATCCTAGACATTTGCCTTCCACCATCTCATTAACACTGCTTCCAACAGAATCAGAAATTACACAGATCACTGCAGAGTACTTTTGAATGCTCATCTGACTCTGCAGTGACATCAAGTGGCTAGTTGAGGAATGATCATATGCTGAGGTAGTAAATCTTAGCCTATTCTCCTCCTCCTGACTTTACCGCCCTTTGAGACTTTGATCTTTTTATGAGAATTAACGATAAAAAAAAAAGTCAAAGTTACTGCAGATACACTAGAGTTAGAACCTCAACTCTAGTAATTATGAGTTTTATAACTTACAGCATGTTGTTTAATCTTTCTGAGCCTCAATTTTCTTATCTATAAAATATGATTGTGAAGGCCCGTTTCATTGTGCATTTGAAAGAACTTTGTCAGCTGTCACCACCTAGGGTTGCTGATGTCATTTTTCCCTCTAAATGACCAGGCCCCAGTGGAGGCCTTTGGTAGCTTGGGAAGTTCAGCCTAGAGAAAAAGAAGTTTGGAAGAAAGAGCTCATCTGCTAAACCCTTAGGGGGTTCCCACATTACCACTTAGGAGATTTACAGACCAGTGTTTGCCCATGTTCCTAGATAATTCAACCCTGTTTGTAACCACAGGAAGTCGGGACCAAGGGTGTTTAGTCTTACTCAGCACCCTTGCTTTGCCTTCTCACTTCAATTAAAAGGGACCTTGCCCAGCCGTTCTATTGAAAATAGCACCCTGTCCTTTTCTGTCCCCTTATCCAGCTTTATTTTGCTTTTCCTCCCTTATCATCAATTGCATTATATTATCTCTATCTGCCCATTTATTTATTGCCCTCTCCCCACTGGAATGCAGGCTTCCCAAGTATTCAATAAGAAGTTGGTGAATTGGCTATTGCGGTGGCTCACATATGTAATCCTAGCACTTTGGGAGGCCAAGGCAGGTGGATCGCCTGAGCTCAGGAGTTTGAGACCAGCCTAGGCAACATAATGAGACTCCATCTCTAAATAAAAAACAAAAACAAAGAAGTTGGTAAATGGATATATGAACAAAAGAGCTTCATCCTTGCCTCTCCTGTGCTTCTGTCTCTGCTCTCTCCCATAAAGATCTTGGTCCCCATCATAGCTTCAGTTGTCACCAGTGTGTTGGTAACTCTCCAGCCTGACCTCTGTCTGTCTCCCCTTAACGTCTTGATATCCCATCAGACTCAGCGTGGACCTTGAGACACTGTGATTTACCTACTCATTCATCCCTTCATTCAAAAGATAATGGATTCCTTGTTCGCTTCCTCTGTACCAGGAAGTGTTTTAGGTATGGATGTCATGAGATAATGTCCTTGCCCCTGGAAGAATTCAAGTGCCATCTGGATAAACAGGTGACACTTATGCCATGTGATGTTTGCCCTAAGTGGGAAGTTTGGTTCGATTTGACAAACATTTATTGAGTATCTCTTAATATGTAAGCCATCTCACCTCCAGAAGCCTTGCTAATGATAAGATTTGGTGTCTCAGCCTAATTAATTGTCATTTTCTCTCCCCCCACAGCTGTCAGTTATCCTGTAAGTCTTTTATAAACTCCCACCAGGCAGGGGCTTCAGGCTCTGTTTCTCTGTGGGTGATGCCCAGGTCAGCAGGTCTCATGCTGCCTCTCTCCCAAGCACCAGCCTTACATTTCCAGCTCCCAGGAGGCGTCGCCACATAATCCTCTTCAAGTATCTCCCAAATCAGCACGTCCAAAACACAATGCAGATTCCATGCAAAATCAGATCCCTTTCTGTGCTCTCTGTCTTATTGATGGTCCCCTCCCTCCTCCTACCCACCCTTTTCCGTGTGATTCTGACTCCTTCACTTCTGCATCTAATTATTGGCTTGTCCTGGTCAGTTCCTGGCTGTCCCTTCCTTCCCACTCATCTGTTACAGGTCTTTGTCATCTCTTGCCTGAACAATCGCCATGGCATTGGCTTCCAGCTTTTCCATCTCTGACCCTTCTAAAGTGTCCTTTTATAACCACCTGCCTAAGGCACAGACTGATCACCTGTCCTTGCTCAGAAACTGAGCCTCCCTGGAGGCTGCTCAGCTCTGGTTGGGGGCCTCAGTCCCATCCAACCAGATATTGGGGTTTGAACAGAAGCCCAGCTAATAATAAGATGCTTCATTTCTAGCATCTAGGAGATGGGTGCTAGGAGAGGGTGGGTCAACTTTGGGTCCCAAATGTTTGACCAGGCAGTAAAGCCTGGTGAAAATGCCCTGTGATGGCACTGACCACCCTCCACACACAGCGCCACTCCCACATCGACCTGATCTCAGAGAGTCCCGTCTGCCACCACCCAAGATGCTTCCCTCTCCAGACACAGCATCCACCTCCAGACCTTTGCTCACACTCCCCCAGCTCCTCTCAACCCCCTCCCCAGCCTCTGCTTGTTGGAAGCTCTGTGAGGATAGAAGGTTGTCGCATTGTTCATTGCCAGCATCAAGAAGAGATACTCCATTTCCCAGCAAGGTCACATACACAAAAAACCTAGAGATGCTCAATACATGCTTAATA
This sequence comes from Cebus imitator, assembly GCF_001604975.1. Lineage (NCBI taxonomy): Eukaryota > Metazoa > Chordata > Mammalia > Primates > Cebidae > Cebus > Cebus imitator. The sequence continues at coordinate 999,628 of NW_016107317.1, read as the reverse complement.
TCGCCTCTTTCTTTTTTTAAATCACCTTTCTTTTTTTTTCTTTTTGACTTCCCATACAACCTGAATATCACCTCTTTCTTAATACCTTCCCTTCATGTTCTAAGTCAGAACCAATCATTCGCTATACCCCACTCCCAGAACATTCTGGATTACCTTCCACCTTCATTCCAGCATTTCCCTCCAGCCAGCATAATCTTTGTGTGTGTTTCTCTCCTGACCACTACACTTAGACCTTGCAAGGGTAGAGAGATGTTTTTATCATCCTTACAGCTCTTAAGTTGTCTGGCTTACATTTTGTGCTCAGTGATGTTCAACTCAATAAGCACAAGGCCAGCCTGGTTGAATGAAACGCTTATTATGTTAAGCCTTTCTTCCTGTTGCTGTGAGGCTGTCAGTTCCTGATCTGATGCTTCTTTTGCCTAGCACAGAGCTGCATGCACAGCAGACCGTACACCAGTGTGTGTTAATCCATTGATTGTTAAAGTTTCGGAGTTGAATGGTCAAGCTCAGAGTCATATTTTCTTCCTCCCTGCATGCCTGCACCAGACGCTCCCTGAAAGATAACGCGTTATGATTTTTTGCTTCCTTGGACGAAAGCCCTAATTCCCTCCACTAGCCCTCCCTATGGCCTGTGTCATCTTTCCCCTTTCAAACTCTTCCAGACCTTTTGAGTCAGCTCCTTTTGTGTTTCTGGAATCAGGGGGTGTGGGTATGTGTGAGATTCCTCGGTTCCCATGGTAACCAAATTCTTTGTTCAGAATACTGAGCTCTGACATTGGGTGAGATAAAAACACTGCCCTGGAAGAGAGCTTCTTTCAAGATTACAAAAATAATGTATAGACTTCATGTTTATTTCTTTTAGGAGCTCAAAGCACTTTATGAGCATTTCTTAGCTCACCTTCAAGCACGCATGTGAATTCAGAGAGCAGTGGGCCCACTGTTATTGTGCTCCATGTCCCGATTAAGGCAGGAACAAACGAGTCAATGTGTCTATGAACACAAGTGGTGTCAGCCAGAGCTAGGCTCCCTTCCTACACCAAGGCTGTGTTCCTGGTAGGGTTTGGTTTCTGGCTTGTTTGTGTGGTTCTGTGATGGGAGTAAGTGTGAGTTAGTTAAATTAGCAGAGAGGAGAACACATAGGCCATCCAGCTTTGTCTGTTTTCCAGTAAAAGGCTTCCATGATGAAGCAATAGGGGAAATTTTATCAGCATTACCAGCATTTCAGTCTGCCTGGGAATAAATGTAAAGAATTGGGGGTTTTCCCAGAGTGAATTTTAGGAATCCCTGAATGAGGACATTCTGTGTCTCACTCTCTGCTGGGTTTCCTTCTGCTGCTCAGCCCCTTCTCACTGTCCTTTGCCCCGTCCTCTTCCTCTGCCTACCCCTTAGATATTAGGATTCTAAGGAGCAAGCTTTTGGCCTGCTGTTTGCACAACATCTCTACCTCGTGTCACCCCTTACCGTGATTATAGACAGGACCTACTCTCTGGGGACTCTCAAGTTGCTGTCACTAGAGCCGTCTCTTTCCCAAATCGGTATCTAACTCCAGCTCTGTCCCAGGTCTAAGGAGATTTTCACTTGGTCAGACACACATTTAGATAATAATTGTTGTATGAATGTATTTCACAGAGGGACCTTAATGTTAACATGCCCCCATACCAAATCATGAACACCCCCTATACCTGCCCCTCTTGCCTAATGCTACTCTTTAGCTTTTAATCCCTATTCAGATTAGTGGCATCTGCTTCTACCCAGAGGCTTAACTAGAAGCCTTGGGGAATCCTCTCCTCCTTCCTCTCTCTCACCTTCCTCCACATCCAGGCACCTCTCAAATCTGTCTTTTTCCCACCTTCATCATCTCACACTTAGCTGTTCCTGGGCTCCAGTGATCCCACATCTCTCAACCCCTTGTCATTTCCTCTGTCCCTCTGCTGCCACCAGAGGGATCCTTCCAAAACACAGTTGGATCGTGCAGGTCCTCTACTTAAAAACCCTTTCAAGGCCAGGCACAGTGGCTCATGTCTATAATCCCAACAGTTTGGGAGGCTGAGGCAGGTGCATCACCTGAGGTCAGGAGTTTGAGACCAGCCTGGCCAACGTGGCGAAACCCCATCTCTTCTAAAAATACAAAAATTAGCTGGGCATGGTGGTGCATGCCTGTAGTCCCAGCTGCTTAGGAGGCTGAGGCAGGAGAATCGCTTGAACCCAGGAGGTGGAGGTTGCAGTGAGCTGAGATCCCACCACTGCACTCCAGGCAGGATGACACAGTGAGACTCTGTCCGAAAACAAAACAAAACAAAACAAACTCTTTTGTGGTCTACCTGTGCATCTAGGATCAGGTTCAAACTCTTCAACATGGCATTCAAGGCCTTCACACCTGGCTGCAGTGGATCCACTTCTCCTCTTTGAGTTCCCACCACTGTCCCCTTAGTGTGTGCTCAGATGTTTATTATGTGAATGAGTGAGTGAGTGAATATGGGGCCAACAGACTTACATAAACACTTCACTCACTCGGTCCTAAGTGCTATCATCTTTAGCTCTTGCAGCCTGAAGACATCGCTTTTATTGTTTATCCCAGAATTGTTCATTTAACCACGGGGTCTAACGTGTTCAGGCTCTATGTTAGCTGCTCAGTGTACATCAGTGGCCAAAAAGCGACAAATATCTCTGCCATTGTGCAGCCTGTATTCTAGCAGAGGACACAAGCCATAAACAGTAAACTTAATGAGTAAGTTATATCGTATATTAAAAGGTGATAAATGCTGCTAAAAAAAAGAAAAAGTAAAACACAGGAAGAAGATTGGGATGGGGTTAGCGAGTGGGGTCACAAGGTCACATAGCATTTTAAAAGTAGGCCTAATTGAAAAAGTGAGAATTGTTCATTGAGCCAGCTCATAATATTACTTTTTTTTTCTTTCAGTTGTATATTGTGTTTTGCTTTATTTCATTTGGAGACGGTCTCACTAGGTTGTCGAAGCTGGAATGCAGTGGCTGTTCACAGGTGTGCTCATAGCACACTGCAGCCTCAACACCTGGCCTCAATCAGTGCTCCTTCCTCAGCCTCCCAAGTAGCTAGGACTACAAGCACTCAACACTCAGCTGCATGATATTTCTTTAGATTACCATCATGTCCCTCACCTTGGAGTCAGGGAATTAAAAGGCTGTTCTGAGCAAATTGCAGGTAACAATAATAGCTACTGTTTGTTGTGAGCTTACTATGTGTTAGGCTCTGCGCTGAGCTGTTGGTGCAGTCTTTTCTCCTTTAATCTTTACCATAGCCTTTGAAGATTGATGTTATCACTATCTCTGTTTAGACCAATGAAGAACCCGAAGATCTGAGAAACTGAAGAATTAGCTTAAGACCTAGAAAGGGCAGAGCTAGGATTTGAGCACGCACTAGCTATTTTGCCTCTAACTGATGAAGGAAGACGTTTGAGGACCACTTCTTTGGAACTTTCCAAAATCATTACTTAAAGAGCCAAGATTGTCCCTTTTCCTAGAGAACAATTCAGTATCACTGCACAAGTAGGGGCTGCCGAGAGCACTCAACACCTGCTTCCACCTCTAGCACCCGATTCATTTCAGACAAATGATTCTCGATCTAAAGACATTCTTCATAAAAAACACCAGTGTCTTACAGGCTTTTATTGCCTGAAAAAGTCTTTCCTGAATGTTCATCGTCTGTCTACTAACCTAGTTTCCTCTCATTTGAGCCTCAGTGAAGCTAGAGCCCAACTTTCTTCATCTGCCTTATAATCTCTTTGATATAGTTGAAGAGCCAAGCCTCCACTATTCAAAATTGGTCTCAGTTTTATCCATGTCTATAGCTGTTGTGTAGACATTAGAACAACCACTCCGGCTGGGCGCAGTGGCTCACGCCTGTAATCCCAGCACTTTGGGAGGCTGAGGCGGGCAGATCATCTGAGGTCGGGAGTTCGAGACCAGCCTGGCCAACATGGAGAAACCACCTCTCTAATAAAAAATACAAAATTAGCCGGATGTGGTAGCACATGCCTGTAATCCCAGCTACTCAGGAGGCTGAGACAGGAGAATCACTTGAACCCAGGAGGCGGAGGTTACAATGAGCTGAGATCGTACCATTGTACTCCAGCCTGGGTAACAAGAGCAAAACTCCTTCTCAAAAAAGAAAGAAAGAAAGAAAAAAGAACAGCCACTCCATTACAAACAACATTCTGGGTGCTCACATCAGTGATCCTGTAATCAACATGCTGAATTCTTGTCCAGCATGACTAACCACTTGTAAAAGAGCAAAGCATGATTCAGAGGACTCCATCAAAAATAATGCATTATTTGGCCTAATCTTGGCCTGGTGCAAATTCAGACTTTTGAGTCATACAGCTCATTAGAAGTCGGGACGTACTTGACTCTAATAAAAATTTTAGTGCAACCCAGATTTAGAGTGGTATATTTAGCGTAGACTACAGGATGAATTTTGGAATAGAGGCAGATGACGTAAGGGAGAGAATAATAATCTTGAAAAGAAAGGCTTTATTGCTTCTCTGTCCCCAATTTCTGCCATCAAAAGAAATACCAGATTTAGGAACCGTCTCTTTTCTTTCCTTGCTAGAAAAAGAAGGCTTTTATGATTTGAGCAGAAGAAAGGATTTATGAGAAGTGATTTCTTTATTTGGGGCATGTTTAAAGCTTGCGTGGAGCCCTCCTAAGATTTCCTCGGGTCTTTGCCCTTGTTAGCTCTGGGGTTTTTTGTTTGTTTTCTTTTTTTTTTTTTTTTTTTTTTTTTTTTTTTTTTTTTTTTTTTGAGATGGAGTTTCACTCCTGTCACCTAGGCTGGAGTGCAATGACGCAGTCTTGGCTCACTGCAACCTCTACCTCCTGGGTTTAAGCAATTGTCCTGCCTCAGCTTCCCCAGTAGCTGGGATTACAGGTGCCCGCCACCACGCCCAACTAATTTTTATATTTTTAATAGAGATGGGGTTTCGCTATGTAGGCCTGGCTAATCTCGAACTCCTGACCTCAGGTGATACACCTTCCTCGGCCTCCCAAAGTGCTGGGATTACAGGTGTGAGCTACCGCACCTGGCTAGCTCTGGGTATGCTATTTTTTTAGTTTTTTTTTTTGACACAGGGTCTTGTGTTGCCCAGGCTAGCCTAGCTGTGTGTATGAATGAAGCTGCTTCAGGTCACTGCTGTGATGAGACCAGTCACTACAGCTTCTCTGCTGTGGAAGGGGCATTAGCCCCCAATCTCATTGCTGCAGCTCTGCCCAAAATCCCCTGTATTCTTCCTGCTTCCCAAGGTGGTGACAGAGCAGCAGAAAAGAGATGCAGCAGGGCAGTAGAGGGAGCCAGAGAAGAGGGTGAAGGCTTGGCCTTGGGGAAAGCAAGCCTTCTGTCCCCTTGAGAGATTACAGGAAAGAAAGGGAAGCTCACATTTATTCTCGGCTACTGTGTTTCAGGCTTCGCATTAGAGTGTTTCACGTCCATTACTGCATTTAACACTCATAACTTTGGAGGAAAAAGAAATATGTATCTCCTTTTTCAAATGAGGAAACTTAGGCTGAGAGAGGTAAAATCAACCCATCTAGGAAGTGGTGACTCGGTCCCCAGTCTTACCACTCTAGTATGCTTGTCATAATAAGCGTGGTGAGTGACTTCCTTTTTCCAAAGATTCCTGTTCTCTCAAAGGTCATGTCCATTCTTAACCAGCCCTTGCTCTTGAATCCTCAGGCAGTTTGGTGGTTATGCCAAGGAAGCAGACTATGTAGCGCATGCCTCCCGGCTGCGTGCTGCCCTGGAGGGCACAGCCACCTACAGGGGGGACATCTACTTCTGCACCGGCTATGACCCTCCCATGAAGCCCTATGGACGACGCAATGAGATCTGGCTGTTGAAGACATGAGTGACCCACTGAGCTGAGAACTTCCTGGAAGTGTGCCTCTGTGTCTCCTTCCTCAGGGGGACAGGAGGGGACAGTGCTTCCCAAGTTCCAACTGCAAGTCCAACTCAACCAACTTTCCCCCAAAGCTACTTACTGCCAATTTTCTGAAAAAAGCATGTTCCATATACTGTCTCTTTTCTCACGGTGGGAAAGAACACAGCCAAGATAGGCAGCATCCTTCTCATTGATTTAGAAAATTCTGCAGTAGACCAGAAAAATCCTGGCAGCTTTTTTCCAGCCATCTGGGTCACTAAAAACTGATTTTCTAAAATTATTGAATTTGTATTTTGTTATTAAGGGGAAAATGTGATTTGTGCCTGATCTTTCATCTGTGATTCCTATAAGAGCTTTGTCTTGAGAAAAACTAAAAATAAAAGGCTTTGACTTAAACAGCTAAGACAAATCATAAGTGCAATTATTTCCAAGGTTCAGCAGTCCTAAAGGTAATATCAGTGTGCGTACTATGATGGTGTTTACCACAGTAGGAACTCTATATTTAGAGCTCCCAAGTCCTTCAAATATAAACCCAAAGATCCCAGGACACACACCACACATAGGCTTAAACATCCCTAAACTAGACATTTCTCATAACTGTTGGGTAGCACTCTGTGATCATAAGTTGAAGATCATGTTTGCAGCTGTGACCGGCAAACGGTTCCAGGAGTCACAAGAGCAGACTGAGAAGAAAAATCATCACACTGTGGTGCACAGACAGCTCTGGAGACGGGAGATTTGCCAGGAAGATTGGTTCAGGGGGATGAGATGAGATATAGCTGGGGACCAGTTTCATTAACTGAAGAGGATAGGAATGAAAGAAATGGTGCGGTTTGGCCTGCAGAGAAAGACACAGATACAAGGCTGTGAGCAGGAAGCAGGATGGCAGCTGAGCTGGAGCAGAGCCCATGAGTGAGCAAGGGAGGATGAAGCTCCCAGTGGGCCCCAGGGCATGTGGAAGATACTCCGATCCTCGTGGTGTGCTAGGGCCGCATGCTTTCAGCAGCCCTCCCTAGGACAACTGGATAGGTTTTCAGGGAGAAACCCACCTTAGCATCCACCCATGCCCCTTTCCTGTTTATGTAGGAAACAGAAAAGTGAGCTTTAATCCTCACCATGAAGAGTTCTTACTGGACATAAAGTGGGGTTTCCTAAGGAGAGGAGCAAGAGTATACATCATCATCTTTCCGGGAGTCCTTTCAGTAGTCTTCAGAGGGATGGGCTTTGACCATTTCTGAAGATCCAGGGTGAAACCATCAGCCACTCAGCCTTAACTATCAGACATCATACCAAGAGCTTTGCATGCCTTGCCCCACTTACTCCATGGGCAACTCTGTGAGGAACGAACTGCTATTCCCACACACAGATGAGGAAGCTGAGGGTCCCACAGGCTCCCACACTTGGGAAGCCTTGGAGCCAAGACAAAAGTGCAGCCACAGAGGCCTTATTACATGTCAAAGAGTTTAAATTTTGTTTTAAGAAAATTGAAAAATGCATGGACAGCTTTGTGCAGGAACATGATACCATCATGTTTTAGAAAGAAAGTTCTGTCTACAGCATGGAAAATAGACTGGATAAAGGATATGACTGGAGACAGACCAGTCACAAGAGTAAGTGAAAGATGTTGGAGGCCAAAACTAGATCATGGCAGTGGGGATGGAGAGAAGTAGACAGTGTGGAGCAAGAAAAGAGGTCAACAGGACTTGGTGACTGACTGAATGAGATGAGGAAAATGTTTGAAGAGAATCAGAACATTGCACCAAACTATGCCACTTTGGCAAATTGGTTATTTTTAGCTGAAGGCAATGGAAAAATGCAGGTACAGGAAGTGCTGTCTGCCCTCCCCTTTTCTACCTAAAAGCAGTATGTAAATTTCCCCTGAGAAGGGTGCTCTCGTTGTACTAGGAAGAGGGGAACATGCTTATCACCAGGGATGGGGAGTCAGTGCCAAGATAAGTCTGTACAAACCTTACTAAAGTTACCCTGATCTTTCATCAGTTTCCCCAATATGTTTCCTAGTCACTTTACCATCCCCCTACCAGCCCAAACCCCTTTTTCCTTTGTCATGTCTCCACAATGTTTTGCTCTTTGTTAAAATGATATACAATTCTCAAGTCTAAATGCTTCAGAGTTTTCACTTTTTTCTGTGAAGTTCTTCATGCCACATAGAATTTTTTTTTTTTTTTTTTTGAGGCATAGTCTTCATCTGTTGCCCAGACTGGAGTGCAGTGGCACGATCTTGGCTCACTTCAACCTCTGCCTCCCAGGTTCAAGCAATTCTCCTGCCTCAGCACCCTCTAGTAGCTTGGATTACAGGCATGCGCCCCCACACCCAGCTAATTTTTGTATTTTTAGTAGAGATGGGTTTCAACATGTTGGCCAGGCTGGTCTCAAACTCCTGACCTCAGATGATCTACCTGCCTCGGCCTCCCAAAGTACTGGGATTACAGGCATGAGGCACCACGCCCATCCTGCCATATAGAAATATTAACATCAGATAAAAACTCTATGGTTTTTTTCCTATTAATCTTTTTTTTCCCTGTTAATCTATCTTTTAGCAGTTCAACTCAGAGGCCCAAGGAGCACAACTTAAGAAAAAAAATCTTTCCTTCCCTGCAGGGTCTAGTACAATGACCAGGATTTGGGGTTGGGCAAGGGTGTGGAGGGGGCTGCCACTCACTGAGGTAAAGAGCACAGGCAAGAAGCAGATTGATTGGCAAGTGGTGTCCACAAGGGTTATTTAGGCCTGCAGAACATCCAAGTGAGGCTATCTAGTGGACAGTTGAAAGTATGAATCTGATGCTACAGATAGAAGCCTAATGTGAAGACGTGTTTGGAAATCACAAATGTCTAATGGAGTGGGTGAATTATGAACTCTTCCGGGGAAAAGCTGGGAGTAAGAAGAGAAGAAAATCTAGGTAAGGACTCAGAAGAACCCTAATATTTATAGACAAACAAGAAAAGATCTGACAAAGATTTTTCAAAAGTGGCTAGTTACATAGGAGAAATGATGTCAGAAAATGAAAAAGGAAGAAGGTAATCGGTGCGTGTCAAACACTACATCAGTTCTATTGACCCAAGTCCTAAATCATCTCGAGGCCATCTCTGCTGGTACCATCCTAGGATGTGTCACCATCATTCTTACCTGAAGTCCTGCCGCATCCTTCTAATTGGTCTCCTCATTTCTGCTCCTGCCTCCCTTGGACACATTTTCTATGCAACTTCCAAACAGATCTTTGCTTTAAAATTCTTATTTTGCACTTAGACTAAAATTCAAACTCCATTTTATGACCTGCAAGGCCTTGTATGATTTGGCCTCTTCTGATCACTCTTTCTTTCCAATCTCTCCCTTAATACCCTTTTGCTACAGTGGACTTTGAACACACACAGCCCTTTTTACCCTAGGGCCCTTGCACTAGCTGTTTTGTCTGCCTAAAACCCTTTTCACTTCCTTTTCAAATCCCCAGATCTTCTCATCCTACAGATCCTAACTTAACACTCCTCTTCAAAGAGGCCTTCAATGGCCCCTCTAGCTAAAATAGAGTCAGTCCCCCCTATACTTATTCATCATACCATTATATTTTTTGTTTTTTGTAATACAAACCACTATATAATTATTTTCCTTTTTGTCTCAGATCCCCAGGTGTCAAAGGTCTTGGGGAACACTGTGTCCTGAGGAGTGATCAGAGCCCAGTGCTGGACATCATGGGATGTAATTTTCTAACTTATTCATTTTGTTTTTTTCTGTCTCTCACACAAGACTGTAAGTTTGAGAAGGAGGATCCTCATACCTGCTTTGTTCTCCATTGTATGCCCAGCACCTAGCTCAGAGATACATCATTCAAGAATGCATGAAGCTGTAACAGAAAAACCAACAGGAGCTTAAACCAAGAAGGTTTTCTTTTCTCACATAGTAAGAAATCCAGAGGCAGGTTCAGTTCTCAATGCTGACTTCTCTGCAGTTGTCTTTCTCTTTCCCTCAAGGTGGCTGCAAAGTGGCTGATGCCGCTCCTGTCATCTCATCCATGTTCAAGGCAGGAAATTAGGGAGATGAGGACAGGCTGTATCAGTTGCATCTGTCCCATTTTATGAAGAAACAGAAGCTTTCCCAAAAATTTCCCCATCAGAGTTCTACTTTTCTCTTGTGGGCCAAAGCTACACACAGGGCCACCCATAGCTGCAAGGAAGAGTGTTGGGCTTTGCAGCCTCGGTAGTGAGGAGCTGCAAGGAAGAAGAATATCCGGAATGGCTTGGGGTAGCTGATCAACCGTGTCTTCTGAAAGGGGACTATGAGAAAGTATATATACCTGAGGTCAAGAGTTTGGGAAGATGGGAAATAGCTGGAGAGATGGGTTGAGGCCAGATTGCAGAGGGTCGTAAAGACTTTAATTCTATATTCTCACTTCTTTTTTTTTTTCTTTTCTCAAGACAGAGTCTCACTCTGTTGCCCAGGCTAGAGTGCAGTGTCACAATTTCGGCTCAATGCAGCCTCCACCTCCGGGGTTCAAGCAATTCTCCTGCCTCAGCCTCCCAAGTAGCTGAGATTACAGGTGTGTACCACCATGCCAAGCTAATTTCTGTATTTTTAGTAGAGCTGGGGTTTCACCATCTTGGCCAGGCTAATCTCGTTCTCCTGGCCTCAAGTGATCCAACCACCTCAGCCTCCCAAAGTGCTGAGATTACAAGCGTGAGCCATTGCACCCAGCCTATTCTCACTTCTGAGCCAAGGCATATGGCTCAGGAGCACTAGCTGCCTCCCCTTTTGATGTCTCCTGCTTCCCCCATCTCTCTCCTTTTCTCCTTTGAAAACCCAAAATAGTGGAGCATGGTCAAGGTGAGGAAGGGAGGAAGCTTCTTCAGTCTCCTACCCACAGCAAGGGCATAGCAGGTTCCTGGATGATAGTGATAGAGTTAATTAAGAGAAAAAGGGGATAGGGGCTAAGGAAATGAAGTAAGTTTATCCTTGTTCTGGACTTAGGAATGAAAAACAGAACCAATGAGATTAGGATTTCTAATTGTCCATCTGTGGATTAGTAAAGCTATCTTTTTTCCTGATTCCCAGTCATCTTGTCAGTATCTTTCCCAAAATACGAGCTGATGAAAAAACCCTCTGGCCCCATCTCCCACCTCTCTAGGGCCTGGATTAGAGCATATGGCTAATATTTTAGATTGTAAGTTGGAAAGCAGTAACCAGAAGAATATAGATATTAATAAAATCTAAACTGTAGGTTTAATGCTCAGGACCACAGCCTTAAGGCTGCTCCCTTGGCCAAGCACATTGGCTCACACGTGTAATCCCAGCACTTTGAGGGGGCAGAGACAGGTGGATCGCTTGAGGTCAGGACTTCCAAACCAGCCTGGCCAACATGGTGAAACGCCATCTCTACTAAAAATACAGTGATTAGCCAAGTGTGGTGGCACGTGCCTGTAGTCCCAGCTACTCAGGAATCTGAGGCCCAAGAATCATTCAAACCCACGAGGCAGAGGTTGCAGTGAGCTGAGATTGTGCCACTGCACTCCAGCCTGAGTGACAGAGCAAGACTGTCTAAAAAAAAAAAAAAAAAAAAGCTGCTGCCTCTGCAGATCGGCACGTATGAGGATGTTTTCCCTCCACCAGAGTCATCTTCCTGATGCACAAATATTCCTTGTATGTTTTGTATGTTGTGAGCACCGCCCAGTAAAATTTGTTCTGTATGTCCCACAGCACACCACCTCATTCTCATGCTAGAGTGAGGGTTTAAGGGCCATAAGGTGACTGTGTATAAATACAGTGGAAGGCTTGGCTGAGCTCAGGGAGTTAGTTGGTCATCACTTGTTTAAGAAAGGCCTCCTTAATTTACATTTGGCTTCTCCACTCCTGAGTAATGTTACTTTGATCTTGAACACGGTAATTAAAGTTTCATAGCATGCCACATTGGTGGGTATGCAGTTGATTGAATGCCATGGATTTTGCCTTTGAATTTATATTCCTAACTAGCTCTAGCCTTTTCCTTTAGAAGGAATTTTGTTTCTATAGCAACATTATTCTGAAAGAATTGGGGACAGACCCAAACAATATCCACAAATGCAGAATCAAGAATCAAACCATGTAAGCTGGAAATGCCAGAGTGGACTGAAGGCATGGCAAGAATTGGTGTAGGCTATGAAAAGCTATTGCATAATCAAACTTTAGGTAAAAAGACCTCCTCTCTCCTTGACAATGAATTAATTAGACCATCAAGAAAAAGTCTTTTTTTTTT
>NW_016107317.1:960038-987312 GCF_001604975.1 Cebus imitator | reverse complement strand
TTTTTTTGAGAAGGAGTTTCACTCTTGTTGCCCAGGCTAGAGTGCAATGATGCTATCTCAGCTCACCTGCAACCTCTGCCTCCCCGGTTCAAGTGATTCTCCTGCCTCAGCCTCGTGAGTAGCTGGGATTACAAGCATGTGCCACCATGCCTGGCTAATTTTGTATTTTTAGTAGAGATGGGGTTTTTTCTTGTTGGTCAGGCTGGTCTCGAACTCCCAACCTCAGGTGATCTGCCCACCTTAGCCTCCCAAAGTGCTGGGATTACAGGCATGAGCCACTGTGCCCAGCCAAAAACATTTTCAAGAGTGGGCTCAAATCCCAGCCTCTTCTCATGTCCTGCCTCTTGCTCCCTTTTGGGTTCCTTACCCTCCAGTTATTCCTTACTGGAATTATTGCTGGCTCCCCGGCAACATCCTCACCGCCCCTCCTCCATGCCTTCACTCACATTGCTCGCACACCTGCGATCCCCACTCCCTTTAGAGTCCAGTTCAAAAGTCTTTGAATTCTTCCCTGATCCCTTCAGGAACACACCTTTTCCTCTATGATTTATAATCCCCACCCCTCACCCATAGCATAAAGGATGTGTGTACCGTAGATGCTCAGTTCTATTCATATAGATTGGCTGGAATTTAAAAAAAAAAAAAAAAGAGCTATTGACAGCTAATATTTATTGAGCATTCACCACATCCCAGGCACTGTACAAACTCGTTACATGGACTACCTTATATATTCTACACAGCCCCATGAGGTGTTCACTAGCACTGTCATCTCTACCCCGTGTACAGATGAACTGGGGCAGTTTGGGGAGGCCCGTTAGCATGCTCCAGGCTACGCAGATGGCCTGTGACAGAGTCAGAATTTGAGCCCATGCTCTTATCCGCTCTGCAATACAACGCTAAATGCTCAGTTCAATGGCTGGTGTCCCTGGCTAGCAAGAAAGGAAATAAGCTGGGTGTGAATCTACCAGTGAGTATGCTGGGTGGGTATTCCCTCATCGCTGTATTATTTACTCTGTGGCTCAGCCAGAGTGGCAGTGATATAATCCCTGTGTCCCTAGGATATGTGCTGCTGCCTGGAATTTAAATGAACAAACCCCATGAGATCAAAACTCCAGAAGCAGCATAGATACCCAGCAGCAAGCTATTTGCCACTTGTCAATTTAGCATTCATTGTTTTCTCTCATATAGTAAAACTCAGCTAAAAGAAATTCTTGTACCACCAATACAACACAAGCCTATTGTCCCTCCTTATATTATGTCTGTGACATACTTCTGAATATATAATGTATGTTTGTGATCCTGTTGTCTCTGCTTACTATTTAGAGCCTTTTCTTATAGGCTATCAGATTGTGGATTCACACCAGGGTGTCTGTCAGTGTGAGCAAAATGTGTCTTATGAGGGGGGCCCTAAAACTGGAGGCAGAGCCCAGCAAAGCCTCGACCATTCTAAGAATCAAAAGGAAGCTTCAGCACTTGTATGTATCTGCAAAGACTCCATGGAGGAAATGAACTCATGGGAGTCAATTTAATTATTAGGAGAAGAGGGGTTTTGGTCATTGGAGAATACCACCCTTGCCTCCTTCCCTCTCTCAGAGGATCAGGTATTCCACCTTCCGTCCAAAGCTCATCCTGTCACCGGTGATGGGGGCCAGGTCTCTCACTTCCTTGGGAATTTCACTCTACCATCTATTCTGTCCTTGTGATTTCAGGCTCTCCCTGGTCCCTGGCTCCTCCTTCTTGACATATATTCATGCTCACATCTCTCCAATTAGAACAAAAAAGAATCTTCCTTCAATCTAATCTTGCTTTCCAGGTACATCTCAGCTCTCTCATTAACTCTATAAATTGCAAAATGACATTACACAGAGTGTTTACATCTTTCCCCCTCATTTCCTCCACTCATTGACATTTACTTTCCGGACTGAAACTGATCATGAAGTCCAGCATAGTTGGCCTTTATCAGGCTGAGCACCTCCTCTGTACTGTTCAATACGGAGACCTCTCCTACTCCCTGGTATTCTTCCTCCAGTACCTATGACCTGCAATTCTCCAGGTGCACCTGCCTCAGCCTACTTCCCCACTTCTTTCATAGGCACATCTCTCCCTGCCCAGCCTTTAAATGTTGGTGTCCCCAGGAGGGGGTTCTCTACCCTCTTCTGGCTGTATCATGTTCTTGCACCCACCCCCAACAGGAGCTCATCCATGACTACGAAAATCATGCACATGGGTTCTGTGCATCCATGACCTATTGACTCCTAAGTATTTATTTACAGTCCTTTCTCTTCTTGACTTCCTTTTTGTCTTCCTCTCATCTACTTTCAAAATGTCACCCTCAGGAATGTGGAAATAAGAAATGGGTTCACTGCTGAGACAGACACTGAACAATTTCTCTTTGACTGATACAAAAACATAACAAAAATTCCGAGGCTTTTTATTTTTAGATGAAGCCTCACTCTGTCGCCCAGGCCGGAGTGCAGTGGCGCAGTCCAGGCTCACTGCAACCTCCACCTTCTGAGTTCAAGTGATTCTCGTGATTCTCATGCCTCAGCCTCTCGAGTAGCTAGGATTACAGTCATGTGCACCACCATACCTGGCTAATGTTTGTATTTTTAGTAGAGACAAGGTTTTACCATGTTGGCAAGGCTGGTCTCGAACTCCTGGCCTCAAGCAATTCACCCAATTAGGCCTCCCAAAGTTCTGGGGTTATAGGCATGAGCCACTGTGCCAGACCTAAACATAACAAAAGTTGCAGAAGTACCACTTGTAATGGCTTCTAAGGAATGGATAAGATCCACCCTCTTTTGAGGTCTTTCTCTAGTAGGAAGAGAGCGGGGGTCAGGGAAATATTAATTTCTTCTTCACATTACAAATACTTCACAGCACATAAATCTCAACTATTTAATTTATCAGCCCAATTAGATGTGATTTTCTTGAGTGCTGATATTTAGTATTGTTTATTTTTGTACTCTCAGTTCCCAGCCGAGTACCAGTATATAGTGAAAGCTTGTGTATGATTGTGGGATGGATAAATGAATGAATGTGTTTCCCAATTCATGACACTGCTGAAAGAAAGCTGAGGAATGAGGATAGGGAAGGGCGTCCTGACTCTGCCACCAGCCTGGTACCTGCTTAGGATGCCAACAATAAGTTGGCACATGAAGAAAAATACCAAAATGCAGAAGTAAATCAGGATGCTCAAGAAGCGTATACCTAGTGACCTCCTTGACATATTGATATGAGGAATTCGCAGACACCTCAAACAGCACGTCCAAAACTGGACTCTCACTGCACTTTTGCACCCTCCTTTTCATGCCTCCATCTTCCCCATAGCTTTAAATAGCACTACCTTTCACCTACTTGCTCAGATCAAAACAGGAAATCACCCTGAGTAGAGAGACATCTTCCTTGTTAGCTGGACGGCCCTCGGGCATCATCTTTCTCCCCAACGCGACTATCATCTGAGCTCGGAATATTCCTCTGGGCAACAGTGTCATCCCCCTCCTTGGGGTTGACCTCACATTTGCACTTTATCAGGCAGCCAGCTGTTTCCTGTCTCCCCCCAACTTCTCTTATGGAAAGTGGAGGGATGCGTGGGAAAGAGTGTGGATGTCTCCTAGAGCGCAAACCTACAGTGCCTCCAGCCCTGCCCAGCCAAGTGCCAAGAGTGAGAACTTGGGAGGCCATAGGCATTTTGCCCATCCCCCTATAATTTCTCCCTACGAGCCAGACTTTTGCCTGCACCTTGTTGTTTATACTGTTTGGCCCACCCTCTAGCTTAACACATTTGTGATTCTTTCTCATGTTCATTCATCTCACATGTATTGAGCCTCTCCTGTATGCCAAGCACTGTCCTAGGCAATTCGGTTTGTAAGTGAACAAAACAAAGCTCCTTAGCCTTGTAGAGTAGGGAATATAGACAGCAAAAATAGACATATCAATATTAATAGTATATTACATTATATGTTAGAAAGTAGGGGCCAGATATGGTGGCTTATGCCTGTAATCCCAGCACTTTGGGAGGCCGAGGTGGGTGGATCACGAGGTCGGGAGATTGAGACCATCCTGGCTAACATGCTGAAATCCCGTCCCTACTAAAAACACAAAAAATTAGCTGGGCATGGTGGCAGGTGCCTATAGTCCCAGCTACTCAGGAGGCTGAGGCAGAAGAATCACTTGAACCTAGGTTGCGGTGAGCCGAGATCGTGCCACTGCACTCCAGCCTGGGCAAAAGAGTGAGACTGTCTCAAAAAAAAAAAAAAAAAAAGTCTTAATGACCAGGCGCAGTGGCTCACGCCTGTAATCCTAGCACTTTGGAAAGCCAAGGCGGGTGGATCATGAGGTCAGGAGTTCAAGAACAGACTGGCTAGCCAAGATGGTGAAATCCAGTCTCTACTAAAAATACAAAAATTAACCAGGCGTGTTGGCAGGCACCTGTAATCCCTGCTACTCAGGAGGCTGATGCAGGAGAATGGCTCGAAAATGGGAGGTGGAGGTTGCAGTGCACCGAGAGCACACCACTGCACTCCAGCCTGGGTGACAGAGTGAGACATTGTCTCAAAAAAAAAAAAAAGAAAAGAAAAGAAAGAAAGCAGTAAGTGCTATAGCAAAATTTTAAAGCAGAGAGAAGAGAATGGGCAGTGTTTAGGAGGTCGGTATGGAGAGGGTGGTATGCAGTTGCTGCTAGTGTGACCAGGGAAGCCCTCCTGGAGAAGCAAGACTTGAAAGCAGTGAGGGGGTTGGCCAGATGCGACCTGGGGGAAGCCCATCCTCAGAGGCGTGAAGGCTGTCAGACAGGGCGGGCCTGTGTGGGTGAGAAGGGGCTGAAACAGAGAGCCCAGGGGAAGCACAGAGAGGTGACAGGAGTGGGCAGGTCTGGTAAGTTCTTAGAAGTCACTTCAGAGGATTTGACTTTTCTTCTGTATAAAATGGAGAAGGCCATTGTAGGATTTCAAGCAGTGCAGTTACACAGTCAAGCTCAACAGTTGCAGGAATCCCTCTAGCTGCTCTTTTGATCATATGCTGTAAAGGGGCGGGGGTTGGGGCTAGGGGATGAGGTCAGAAGCAGACGACCGGTTAGGAGTCTCCTGCAGTCAAGCAGGCAAGAGGTGATGGTCACTTGGATTTGGATGGTGTCACCCAACAAGTGAGAAGTGGTCAGAGTCTGTGATATTTTGAAGGTAGAACAAACAAGATTTCCTGGTGGACTGTACATGAAAGAAAGAGAGGAATCAAGATGCCACCAAAATTCTTGGTTTGAGTAACTAGAAGAATGGCTTTGCTACTAAGAGAGGTGCGGGAGATCTGGGCTGGTAGAGCTGATCTGGGGTTCCAGGAGTCGTTCTTCATTCTCTGCCTCCCAACAACCAGCAAGACAGAGATTCCACCTCCAAAGTCTCCTGAATCTTATTGGCTCTCTCCATCACTCCTCCCAACTCTGGGGGACTAATAACCACCATCATGCCTCACACGGACTCTTGAGATGGTCTCCTGCTTCCTACCCTGGTCTTTTCTCATCCGTTCTCAATGCCTCGTGTTCCGTCGTGCATTAGACAGTTTGAAGCAGATTGATCTTTACAGGAGGAGCTGTCACTTTCTTGCTTAACACCTTTTCACTGTTTCCTGCTGCATCAGACTCCTCTCCCTGGGACTCAAGCTCTCTGTATCATCTGATTCACCTTCCTCTCTATGCTCATTCTTTGCTACTCCCCTCCTTGCTGCAGATACAGTGGATCTTTCTATTTCTCAAACACACCATGCTCTTTGGCATCTTAGGGCTCCTGCTTATCTTGCGCTCTCACCCTGGAACGCTCTTCCTCCCACTCTGCATGGGCATGGCTGGATCTTTCTGTCCTCTGGGTCTCTGCTTAAATGATACCTGCTCAGGGAGGCCCTTCTCACCCAATGTATTAGAGGGACCCTCACTCTCGTTCTCTACCCCAACACCTTTTACAGCACTTTTGCACTAGTAATTACATATGTGCATGTTTTAATTGTTGTTCTGTTGGCTGCTCTCCCACCAAACTGTAAGCTCATTGAGGCCAAGAATCGTGCCTGCTTTGTTTACTATTATATCCATAGCATTTAGCACAATGGGCAGCTATGGATACCCCTAAAAATGTGTTGCATGAATGAATGAATATTAACTGTAATGCACTTTATAGCTTAAACACAATAAAGATGGTTACTCTCAGTTACTCTCAGGATAACATTCACACCCCTCAACAGAGCCACGCCCTCCCTGGATGATCCAGCCTTGGGGCCTCCTCTTCCTCTCTCACCCATCCATCCTCCCACTACACCCATCCACTTGGTATTTGGAGAAGAGACTGTGGTCGTCCTTGCTGTGGACATGGTACAGGCTGCTCTTTCTCCATCCAGAGTTCTCCTACACCTCACTTCACCTGACTTAGATATCTCTTCTGAAAGGTCTTCTCTGAACCCCACACCTATGAACCCACAGAACACACTGAATGTCTACCGATGTTTTCATTACCTGCCTAACCTCCACCCAACCAGGAGGTAAGCAACTTAAATACAGGTAGTGGGCCCTGAGTCTTGTTCACTGTAGTATCTCAAGCACAAGCACAGTACTCAGCACAAAATAGATGCTCAAAAAAAGTCATAAAAAGAACGAACGGGCAGATGAGTGAATTAACACTAATGATATATTTCTAGAGAGAGAGTCTAAGAGTAAATAAATGGGCTACATTAATATGTAGACTTAACACTTGAATTTAACATAATAGTTTGCATGTTGATAATTACGTATGAAAATCCTTTGAAACTGTTAGAATCCTGGCTGGGCGCAGTGACTCACGCCTTAATCCTAGCACTTTGGGAGGCTGAGGCAGATGGATCACTTGAAGTCAGGAGTTTGAGACCAGTCTGGCCAACATGTTAAAACCCCATCTCTACTAAATATACAAAAATTAGCTGGGCATGGTGACGCGTGCCCGTAATCCCAGTTACTCAGGAAGCTGAGGCAAGATAATTGTTTGAACCCAGGAGGCGCAGGTTGCAGTGAGCCAAGGTTGATCCACTGCACTGCAGCCTGGGCAGCAGGGCAATACTTCATCTACAAATAAATACAAACAATAAAATAAAATTGTTCTAATCCTTAAGTAAGTTGCACTCTTTCTTAACCTCAGATCCAATGTGACTAATATTTTCGAAATTTTCTTTTACCCTAGTCCCCAGTCAGAAATACATTTTGCATTCAACCCAGTACAAACAGACAAACACACACACACACACACACACCCCTCAAACATTTCACGAAATATTTACCATTACTACCAACGTAAAATAAAAGCAGTGGAATGCTAATATCATATATTTTATTAATTTTTATATAGATTATAAAAATCCAAAATAACACAAAACAGAAATGTAGACATGATTTTTATTTAGTGGACAGATAGGCTAAGGCATTTGTAAAATCATTCCGTGGAATACCTGAGGTGATACGTACATCTGATACATTGTTCAACCTAGTTTTTTTCTTTTTAAAATCCAGTCAAAGTTGAAACTATAAAAATTCACACAAATAGGCTGTAGTGATTGTTAACAATAGTAATACACCAGTTATGATAGTGGCACTGAAAGTTTTTCTTCAGTCGGAATCCACATAATATACATAATGTCTTTTAATCATTCTTCAGTATAAGAGTTAAATACAGGCCAGGCCCAGTGGGGCACACCTATAATCCTTGCATTTTGGGAGAACAAGAAGGGCCGATCACTTAAGTCCAGGAGATTGAGAGCACCTTGGGCAACATGGCAAAACCTCATCTCTATAAAAAATGCAAAAACTAGATAGGCATGGTGGTCCCAGCTGCTTGGGAAGCTAAGGTGGGAGGATCACTTGAGCCTAGGAAGTCAAAGCTGCAGGGAACTGAGATCACACCACTGCACTCCAACCTGGGTGACAAAAAAAAAAAAAAAAAGAGTTAAATACAATCAGTTTTTCTCTTCTTTGTTCACCAGGTTTTATTCGATTATTGGTTCAGAGTTTTGAAAAGAATATAGATCTTTTATTGAAATGCTTTTCTTTCAAGCTTCGTATTTTCTTCTGCAAAGTAATCATTGTGACTTTGAAAGAAAAATGAGATGTAGTGATACCTCTAATTTTATTTCATTCAAACTGATTTTATAATGTTCTCTTCTATGTGTTACAACAATGTTGGGAACATGCAGAAGCCATAATTATTACCTTTAGAAGGAAAATTTTAAGACTTCGGAATGAACATCCCTTCCATGGAATGCTGGGGCCTCTGGGATTATCTGATCCTATGGGAATATGTGCCTTTGATTTTGACTAGGCTATTTAAAAACTCTGCAGAAATAAAAGTTAACATATGGAAAGCTGATTGCAATGCAAATAATTCTTGCATACAGGCATACACTTAAATTCTGTTCAGTGGAGTTTCAGCTGAAGAATTGGAACAAGAGGATTAATTTCCCAGATGGCTTTTCCATTCACATGTCTGGTGCTTTGTCAAGGACAGCTAGAAGGCTGGGCTCAGCTGGTACTATTGACCAGAGAATCTATATGTGGGCTCTTACGTAGCTTGGGGTTTTCAGAACATGGCAGCTGTGTCCTAGGAAGAGCCTTTGGACCAAGCCTTTTGGTCGGAGAGACCAAAACAGAAGCTGCAAGGCTAATTTTCACCCAGCCTTGGAATTCACGCATCCTCACTCCCACTGCATTTTATTGGTTACAAGAGAGTCGCTAAAGCCAACCTAGATTCAAGTGGAGAGGAATTAGACCCCACCTCTCTTTGGAAGGAATGTCAGATAATTACAGCCACCTTTTAAAATTGCTGCCTTTTGATTCCTTAAATGTGTTTAACATATTAAAGTGTATCATACAGCTGAGTGCAGTGGTTCGCACCTGTAATTCCAGCAATTTGGGAGGCCAAGGTGGAATGATTGTTTGATGCCAGGAGTTCAAGACCAGTCTGGTATAGCGAGTTTCTGTCTTCATGAAAAATTTTTAAATTTTTTTTTCCAGGAACACGTGCACTTTATTGAATGCCATTGTAGCAAAGTGTGTGAGGATAAAGGGCTGATACAGAACTCGGTTCGGGGGGCAGGGCGAGGAATGGAAGATGGAGTACACGAGATACAGGTCATGGGCAGAGCTCCTGGCCTGGAGGCTGCCTCCTGCTCTATCGATAGATGTGGAGGATCAACACGGGGATAATGACAAGCAGAATGGTCATGATGATGCCCAAAATCAGGGCCCAGATATTCAGGCACTTGGCAGTGGAGGCGTAGGCCTGGGCCCTGTCAGGTTGCCAACCATCTTCCTGTCCCTAGACTTCACGGAGTAGGCAACCACTATGAAGCCCAGGCAGCAGGAGTTCTTGAAGAGGGTGTTGAACAGGGACCAGATGACAGGGTCGGGCACGGAGGTCTCGCTGCGGATGTGGATCACGGTGGATGTCGGGGGAGCAGGGTTGTGGGGCGCCCCCAGCACAGTCACCTCGTGCTCCTTCTTGATTGTCTCATAGTTAGGAGGATGGCCAGTGTTGGCAGGAGTGAAGAAGGTTTTGACAGTGTGGTTCAAGGTGGCCAGGGAAGACCAGCTGTGGTCAGGTTGCTGGGATGGTTCTCAGTGAGCTCTCCCTTTCCACCATAGTTTGGATTTCTCCAATTGGTTTTTAAGACAAAGTCTCATTCTGTCGCCCAGGCTAGAGTGATGGCATGATCTTGGCTCACTGCAACCTCTGCTTCCTGGGTTCAAGCAATTCTCATGCCTCAGCCTCCTGAGTAGCCTTGGATTACAGGTGTGCACCAGCACATCCAGCTAATTTTTATATCTTTAGTAGAGATGGGGTTTTGCCATGTTGGCCAGGCTAGTCTCAAACTCCTGGCCTCAAGAGATCCACCCGCCTTGGCCTTCCAATGCGCTGGGATTACAGGCATGACCTACTGCACCTGGTCTAAAATTTTTTTAATTAAAAAAATATATTAGCTGAGCGTGGTGGTGTGCACCTGTAGTTCCAGTTATGCTTGAGCCCAGGAGTTCGAGGCTGCAGTGAGCTTTGATCGCGCCACTGAACTCCAGCGCCAGTGCCAGAGCAAGACCCTGTCTTAAAAAAAGAAAAAGAATACACTGCCCCCAAATCAGCTAAATGTGCACTTTTACTAACCAAATACCACATTCAAAAATATTTGCCATAGGAGATAGCTTTTCGATTTAACAAAATCCAAATCTTATTTCAGAGTGTTTTTCCTCATGGTAACCAGGACTTTGACTATGTGTAGTAAGTGGATATGGTCAGCTTCAATATCTGAACAAAATATTTCTACAAGTTTTGCCCACTGGCATCTCATTTGATTTCAATAAATCCATGAAGTTCAGTAAAATTTCTTTAGCTGCCAAAGCCTCATGATGAATAAACCAGGGCTGTCAATTTTTTTTGTTTGTTTGTTTTTTAACAATATTTATTAATTCTGCCATATTTTCTGGTTTTATTTGTTGTCCACACTTACAATTCTTTTACATTTTTTTCAATTTAAATAATATTCAGTGTATGGCAATTCCTCAAAGAACTAAAAACAGAATTACTATTGGACCCAGCAATCCCATTACTGGCTATATACCCAAAGAAATATACATCATTCTACCATAAAGACACATGCACATGAATGTTCATTGCAGTGTTCCTCACAATAGCATACACATGGAATCAACTTAAATGCGCATCAATGACAGATTAGATTTAAAAAAATGTGATAAATATACACCATGGAATACTATGCAGCTATAACATAAAATGAGTTCATGTCTTTTGCCGGAACATAGCTGGGACTGGAGGCCATTACTCTTAGCAAATTAACACAGAAACAGAAAATCAAATACCACATATTCTCACTTATAATGGGGAGCTAAATGATAAGAGCTTATGAACACAAAGCAGGAAAAAACAGACACTGGGGTCTGCTTGAGCGGGGAGTGGGGGAGGGGGGAGAGGAGCAGAAAAGATCACTACTGGGTACTGGGCTTAATACCTGGGTGGTGAAATAATCTGTATAACAAACCCCTGTGACACGAGTTTACCTATGTCACAAATCTTCACACGTACCCACAAACCTAAAATAAAACCTAAAAATTAAAAAAATAATAATATTCAATCAGCAATATACTTTTCCAACTGAGAGATTATATCTAATCCAGTTGAGGGCAAAATAAAATTTAAGGTCGGGTGCAATGGCTCACACCTGTAATCCCAGCACTTTGGGAGGCTGAGGCAGGCAGATCACCTGAGGACAGGAGTTCGAGACCAGTCTGGCCAACACAGTGAAACCCCGTCTCTATTAAAAATACAAAAAAAAACTTAGTTGGGTGTCGTGGCCCACACCTGTAATCCCAGCTATTCGAGAGGCTGAGACAGGAGAATCACTTGAACCCAAGAGGCGGAGGTTGCAGTGAGCCGACATCGTGCCATTGCACTCCAGCCCAGGCAACAAGCGCAAAACTCTCAAATAAAATAAAATAAAATAAAATTTAAACAACACAACGAATTCTCCATTCAAACTGTCTTGTCAGTCATATCTGATCTGACTGAAAGTGTTGGTGACTTGCAATGTCAGTGCTTTCTTCATTAAGTTGAATCACAAAATCTGTACCAGGCTGTAATTACATTTGAAAACATCCCCTCTTATTGTTCTATAATAGTATAGATTTGATGAGATATTATGGGTTACTAAAAGGTACAATTTTTAATTTTTCAGCTGACTTATCATTTTATCATAAAAAATCTCATCCATCTTGGAAGAATAATTTTTGACAGCTGCGTGACCCATTTTTTTTGCCCCAATACACTACTAAGTAGGTGATTATAAGGCTCTTTCATTAACAGTAGTTGACAACTTATAAGTTACAGTATTAATAATCATACATATTTTTCCTTTTGAAACATTTTCTTGACTTATTGACAAGATATTATGTTGTCTTTCCAGGCATGATTTTTATTTTGAAGTTTTTAAGTTTTCAATTATAAAAATTTTATTGTAAATTACATGTTGAGTCTGTCATTTTTGTTAAGTCTTGCATATTTTATAAATCACATTTAAATAATCTTCACTATGAGGTCTTGCATATATTTTTTCCATTTTAGAATGCAACTCAAATAATATAAAATAAAAAATTGTATTCTCTTTTGGGTTTCGGTGGGGAGAGTTTGAGACAGGGTCTCATGTGTCACCCAGGCTGGAGTACAGTGGTGCCATCTGGGCTCACTGCAGCCTCAGCCCCCTGGGCTCAAGTGATCCTCCCAACTCAGCCTCCTGAGTAGCTGGGACTACAAGTGTGCACCACCATGCCTGGCTAATGTTTGTATATTTTGTAAAGATGGGTTTTTGCCATGTTGCCCAGTCTGGTCCTGGAATCAAGAAATCTGCCTGCCTCAGCCTCCCAAAGTGCTGAGATTATAGGAGTGAGCCACCACACTTTGTTAGACTCCACATTTTCCTCAATATTGTCAAATTTATACTTCCAGATGCGCAAAAAATTCTTCATAAAAATTGTCTTGTCAGTCATAGCTGATCCGACTAAAAGTGTTGGCAATTTGCAACATCAGTGTTGGGATTAAATCGAATCACAAAATCTATACCGTACTGTAACTGCAGTTAAAAAAAAAAAAAAAAAAAAAAAAAACATTGCCTCTTGGCCAGGTGTGGAGGCTCTCCTGTAATCTTAGCACTTTGAGAGGCCAAGACAGGTAGATCACCTGAGGTTGGGAGTTCGAGAGCAGCCTGACCAACATGGAGAAACTCCGTCTCTACTAAAAATACAAAATTAGCTTGGTGTGGTGTTAGGCGCCTGTAATACCAGCTACTCAGGAGGCTGAGGCAGGAGATTCATTTGAACCCAGGAGGCAGAGGTTGCAGTGAGTTGAAATTCTGCCATTGCACTCCAACCTGGGCAACAAGAGTCAGACTCCATCTGAAAAAAAAAAAAAATTGCCTCTAATTATTCTGTAATAGTACAAGTGTCAACAAGCTGAACTTGAATATACCTCTATATTTTTACATCACCTGCTTTTTTCTAATAATAAAGCAGCTCTGTATAAGAGAATGTATACTAGTTCAATTAAAGTGTTATAATAGCTACAAACTGAAAAAAAAAAGTAGAATACTTCTATTCCAAAAAATACCCTGACATTCATAAGTGACACTCAGTTGAGAGTATTGACAATTTGCTAATCAATTACTACGGCACTTCACAACGAATTGCACATTACATCAATATCAAATTAAACTGTGCAACATTCATATCCTGATAGAAAACTGATCAAACTATGCATCAAATACCAGAAAACTGAATAACATACCCAGGGCCAGCGATATAATTTCTGGAGCCAAATGCAAAACAAAAATATGCAGCCCAGGCTGGGTGCAATGGCTCACACCTGTAATCCCAGGACTTTGGGAGGCCAAGGCATGTGGGGCACTTCAGGTTAGGAGATCAAGACCAGCCTGGCCAACATGGTGAAACCCCATCTCTACTAAAAATACAAAAATTAGCCAGGTGTGGTAGCATACACCTGTAATCCCAGCTACTCAGGAGACTGAGGCACGAGAATCACTTGGTTCAGGAGACAGAGGTTGCAGGGAGCTGAGATTATGCCAGATTATGCCACTGCACTCCAGCCTGGGAGACAAAGCTAGACTCCGAGGAAAGAAAAGACAAAAAGAAAAGAAAAGAAAAGAGGGAAGGGAAGGGAAAAGAAGGGAAGGGAAGGGAAGAGAAAAGAGAGAGAGAGAGAGAAAGAAGGAAAGAAAGATAAAAGAAAGAAAGAAAAGAAAGAGAAGAAAGAAAGAAGAAAGAAAGAAAAAGAAAGAAAAAGGAAGAAAGGAAGAAGAAAGAAAGAAAAAGAGAAGAAAGGAAAGAAAGAAAGAAAGAAAGAAAGAAAGAAAGAAAGAAANGAAAGAAAGAAAGAAAGAAAGAAAGAAAGAAAGAAGAAAGAAAGAAAGAAAGAAAGAAAGAAAGAAAGAAAGAAAGAAAGAAAGAAAGAAGGAAAAGAAAAGGAAAGAATGGAGGGAGGGAGGGAGGGAAGGAAGGAAGGAAAGAGAGAAAGAGAAAGAAAATATGCGGCCCTGCTTGGAAATGAACAAGTCAATTCCTTCTTTCTAAGGGCCCACCGTTCCAACCCAAGGCAGACAGATGAGCCCAGGTGAGGGATGGCAGTAGTCACAGAGCAGAAGCGGAAATGGGGAGGCTAACCGGGCAACCCACCCACCGCAGGGTGGGTGGCCAGGAGCCTTTATCAGGAAGGAGGGGAGGCCATGGAAGGCAGGGTGGGGTATGAGTCAAGGCTCAAGCCTCAGCACATGCTTCTGTGCCCTGCCCACTTCACTTACCGAACACAAATTCAAAGTGCAAGTATTAACAATTTCAATATGGCAACCACAGGGTAGCAGATTCCAAGCACAGGGCCCTTCTGAATGGGGTTCCCCATACAACTGCACTGGTTACACCCTCGTGAAGCCAGCGCCGGGGATGCCAGTGAGCAAAAGAACAAATGAGCTACTCCTGACCGATGCATTCTGCCCCACACAGCCTGTCCTCACATGGCCAGTCGTGATAGCTGCAGGATGAAGAATATGTGAGGTGCTTTCACATTCTTCTTTTTTTTCCTTCTGGTCAAATCATGCTTAAGGGCTCACGTCTCTCTAAAAGCCTGTCCTTATAAGGTGGGAAGAGTCAGGAGAAGCTGCCTGGTACAACAGCAAGAATATGGCCAGGAGACAAAAAACCTTGGCTGTCATCTTCAGCATTCCATACGGTAAGCACATCCCTTCATCTCTGGGCCTCTGCTTCCTTATTAAATTCCTCATGTTGTAACATTGGCTTCCTTATTATTAATTATTAATATGGGTGAGGCTAGGTAACCTTTAACATTCCCTCCAGCTCTGTTTCTGTGAGAAGGAAACAACATAAATAGGTGTTTGACATAAGGCGTTTGGTGACCTGACTGTTTTATTTCCATTTTTATTGGACTCATTGCAATTGGCGTATTTTGATTAATCAAAGCCATATCCGAGCTGCTTGTTCTGATGTGATCTGGCATAGAAGCCAAAAGAAATGAGCTGTGAGTCATTTGGATGTGTGCAGGCAAAAAGGCCCCTCATATCCTTAAGGCCTAGCTGCAGATGGATCAATTCTATAATGCTAGATTTTAAAATAACAATAATTACTACCTGGGACACAGCCTTTTATCTAAGGTGCTCAAAGGGCTTTGTGGTCATTAACCCATAAATCCACCGGCCTCAAGCCATCAGGAGCTCAAGAGGAATCTCCTTAGAAGACAAGTAGACCAGAAACCAAAACATCACAAGGAGGAGGAATAACAACCGTGACTAAGCAGGAGGAAGGGGGTGGGAGGTGCCGGATCAACAGAACAGTGCTCCTGGAAGAAATAAATGGAAAATCCTCCTGTGATCCTGCTGATAGCAATTTAACCACTCACTAGACTCTTGGAGTGGATGCTCATGGATGTCATATTTCATCATCCAGAAAATCCCTTTACCCTTAATGTAAATTTTAGCCTTCACAGCTTCGGAAAGACTGCTGTTACACCCAGAGCAGGTGAAGGGGATCACTTTCATCCCTCGAATTTTCTTCTTTCATAGGAGAAAACGGCTTGTTGAAGTTAAAGAATCTCTAAAGATAGAACACCACTTCAGAATGATATTGTCAAGGGTTTGTTAGTCTCTGACTTATTTGCAGGTGCTTTCCATAAACACACATCTGTTGAAAAATGATACCGCTATAAAGGACCTTCTGAATGGCCTGGAATTTTATCTTTAGAATCATTCCATTAATCAAACCATCCATCACCTAGGAGGTTGTCCACATGGGAGCAGGTACTATGGGGACAGAAAATGTGCAACCTGACATCCAGGCAGCTACAAATCCAATCAGGAGATGAGATTAATTCAAATAACATAAATGGAGACACTTCTTATTTATTATTCATTTATTTCAATTCATTATTACTTAATATGTATTCATAAGTTAACTAATAGGCAGAAAATAGGGGTTCTGTAATTTTCAATAGAATAGACCCCAAGTCTTATAGAGTTCCTGGTGGAAGGTGATCAGCGAGAATGATTAGGGAAGGCAGGAAGAGTCATAGAGGAGATAAGATGAACAAAATCCTACAGGGAGGGAGAGGATTTGGGTCAAAAACAGAAGAAATGGGAATCAAGCAAAAGGCAGTTTGGGACAGGGACAGCATCTAAGAGAAGGTGAGCAAATAGGAACTTATTTTTTTTGTGAGACAGTGGGAAAACCAAGTGGGCTAAATCATAGATCCTGGAGACGTGAAGGAAGTACAGGTGAACAAGAAAGGCAGAGCCAGATCATGAACGCCTTGACACTAGACTAAACAAGCACTGATTCAAGGTCTTCAGCAGTCCTCTGTCAAAATACATATATTCAGGGGCCGGGTGCAGTGGCCCATGCCTGTAATCCCAGCACTCTGGGAGGCAGAGGCAGGTGGATCACTTGAGGTCAGGAGTTCGAGACCAGCCTGGCCAACATGGTGAAACCCAGTCTCTACCAAAAATATAAAAAACTAGCCGAGCGTGGTGGCATGCACCTGTAATCCCAGCTACCTGAGAGGCTGACGCAGGAGAATCACTTGAACCTAGGAGATGGAGGATGCAGTAACAGAGCGAGACTCCATCTCAAAAAAAAAACCATATATTCAGGAAAATAATCAAGGAGTAACTCGGAGGTGGCGGGGGTGGTTGGCAGGTGTAGGCTGGACACTGTGCTGTGCTGTATTTTGTGTCACCATACGAGAAAAGGAATATGGTACTCCAGTATCAGCCGGTGACTTTTAATTGTCAGTTCTTTATCTAAGGACCTAGAAATGCCCCATGGAATGAGACTCAGAGCAAGGAGGAGAGGAAGGATGGAGGAAAATTACAGCCAAAGCCTTGGGCAATATTAGGGCTGGCTGGTGCAGGTAAGAGTTCACCCACTGTGGGAAGCCTGGGCCTGAGAAAGGATTTTCAAAAGAAAAGAAAAGAGATTAGTAGAGAAGACAAATTTTCCCTGACTCACAGTTTTGCCTGCCACTAGCCATTTTAATGCCAGTAGTAGGCAAAACCACCCTTCCTTAGTGAAACCCTCATTAACTGTACTTTGTTGAATGGATGCTCTTTTGAATGAAAATCAAGATATGAGGGCCAGGCACGGTGGCTCACGCCTGTAATCCTAGCACTTTAGGAGGACAAGGAGGGAGGATCATGAGGTCAGGAGATCGAGACCAGCCTGGCCAACATAGTGAAATCCCCGTCTCTACTAAAAATACAAAATTTATGGTGGCACATGCCTGTAGTCCCAGCTACTCGGGAGACTGAGGCAGGAGAATCGCTTGAATCCAAGAGGCGGAGGTTACAGTGAACTGAGATCGCGTCAATGTACTGCAGCTTGGGTGACAAAGCGAGACTCCATCTCAACAACAACAACGAAAAAATCAAGATATGGGAAAGTCTCCTGAGATGGCATTTTAGGGAATAGGTCAGAAGAAGGACGAAGTATCCTGGTGTGAGTCACCTGAGGGCCCTGTGTAGCTTCCCTGAATGTGTTGGAAAACACAGGGAGGAAACCATCTGTCCTAGATTTCCCCTCGCTTTCAGATTTACACCCGCTCCCTACGGCCAAGGTGCCTCTGGTCAGTAGTAGAAAAAAAAAGAACTGTTCTCACCAAGGAAATCTCTGTAGAAAAGTTGCTGTGAAATGGGAGTAGGTGTGTCTTTTTGTCCTTCCGGTTCTTTTTATAGAGACTGCAGGAACCTCGATGAGAGCCTACCGTTCTTCCGCCCATTTAGGGAGAGATTAAAGAAGCTGAGGCTGGCTCTTTCTTACTCACTGGCAGTTACAACCTCACCATCACTACAGCCTCAGCTTCCACAGTGGACACGGAGAAGGTAAGTCAGAATCAGGGGGCCATGCCCTCAGCTGTAACCAAGGTCACTCCAGCCATCTGGTCTGGGGATAACTGAAGGGAAGTAGAACTAATGGGTATTCAATTGCAGTGGATTTTTTTTTTTTTTTCAAATGAATATGTGGGTTTTTTTTTTTAGACGGAGTCTAGCTCTGTCACCAGGCTGGAGTGCAGTGGCGCGATATCAGCTCACTGCAACCTCCGCCTCCTGGGCTCAAGTGGTTCTCTGGCCTCAGCCTCCTGAGTAGCTGGTACTACAGGCGCATGCCACCATGCCCAGATAATTTTTGTATTTTTGGTAGAGATGGGGTTTCACCATGTTGGCCAGGATGGTCTCGATGTCTTGACCTCATGATCCACCTGCCTCAGCTTCCCAAAGTGCTGGGATTACAGGCATGAGCCACCGCGCCAGGCAGTGGGATCTTTTTCCTCAGCTACCTCAATCAAGACGTGGACTTTGGTACTAAACTGTTCAAAAAGATATTTAAAGAAAGGGATCATTTTGTACAATTCTTTGATGAACAAATAATAGGTGTTTAATTACAACCTGTTGCATTGTATTGACTTGAACTGAAAGAAGGAACAGTCATTAAAATTACTGGGAAACTTTATTCCCAGTAATTCATCTGTCTGTCTCCTTCATGCAATGCATCAGTGTCTAGAATGATCCAATGATCCCTTAATGTTGGCAGTCCTTGTTCCGGAGCCTGATATAACCAAATTCCATCGATCATGCAAACATTGTCACACACCTCCTTTTATGAAAAAGATTTTGTATTAGCTTTCAAAAAGCCTTGGAAATTGGGATACACAAATGGACATATTATCAAGTGAAGTCTGTTCAGCTTTTCTGAGCAGGATGAAGCTAAGATAGTTTTGAGGGGTTTAGGTTGCCTTTCTCATTTCCTTTACTGGCATCCTATATAAAACTCTTATAAATTTGGGGTAATATAGCATGATGGCATTTCCCACCCCCTTAGACTATGTTTGCATATATCTCTGAATTTTTTCCCTGTAGGGAAGCTTAGCATTTAGATAAGTATCATGAGTCCAACAAAATGTAACTGAGGCTCTGGACAGTGTCCCAGGGACAACTTTGGTAAAGATATTTCTTTCATATACCCAGGGGTCCTCATTTCAGAATGAGACATTACAGTGCCCTGCATGGACCACCCAATAGGCATTCTTATAGGTATTAGGTTGGTGCAAATGTAGTTGCCGTTCTTGCCATTACCTTTTTTTTGTTTGTTTGTGTTTTGTGCTTTTTGTTTTAAGACAGGGTCTCACTCTGTCGCTAAGGCTGGAGTGCAGTGGCGCGATCTCAGCTCACTGCAACTTCTGCCTCCCAGGTTCAAGTGATTCTCTTGCCTCAGCTTCCTAAGTAGCTGTGACTACAGGCACGTGCCATCATGCCTGGCTAATTTTTTTAAGTATTTTTAGCAGAGATGGGGTTTCACCATGTTGGCCAGGCTGGTTTTGAACTCCTGACTTCAAGTGATCCACCCGCCTCGGCTTCCTACAGTGCTGGAATTACAAGCATGAGCCACAATATCCTTGCCTTATTTTTTTGTTTTTTGAGACAGAGTCTAACGCTGTCACTCAGGCTGGAGTGCAGTGGGGCGATCTCGGCTCAATGCAACGTTAGTCTCCTGGGTTCACGCGATTCTCCTGCCTCAGCCTCCCGAGTAGCTAAGATTACAAGCGTGCACCACCACACCCAGCTGAGTTTTATATTTTTAGCAGAGATGGGGTTTCACCATGTTGGCTAGGCTGGTCTTGAACTGCAGACCTCAAGTGATCTGCCTGCCTCGGCCTTCCAAAGTGCTGGGACAACAGGAGTGAATCACCGTGCCCGCCATTCTTGTCATTACTTTTAATAGCAAAAACTGCAATTACTTTTGCACCAACCTACGAGCTGCAGAGCTGTCAATTTGTCTCATGCTTTTTCTGCAGGGTATCAGGAAACCATTCTCGTGAGGTCCACACCTAGAAGTCACCATGCACAAGGACTGCATCGAGCCCACTGGAGACTATTTTCTTCTCTGTGAGACGGAGGGACCATGGCGCATCATCCTGGAGTCCCTGGCAATAGTTGGCATCGTGGTCACAATTCTGCTATTCTTGGCATTTCTCTTCCTCATGCGAAAGATCCAAGACTGCAGCCAGTGGAATGTGCTCCCCACCCAGCTCCTCTTCCTCCTGAGTGTGCTGGGGCTCTTTGGACTTGCTTTTGCCTTCATCATCCAGTTCAATCAACAAACTGCCCCCGTACGCTACTTTCTCTTTGGGGTTCTCTTTGCTCTCTGTTTTTCGTGTCTCTTAGCCCATGCCTCCAACCTGGTGAAGCTGGTTCGGGGTTGTGTCTCCTTCTCCTGGATGACAATTCTGTGCATTGCCATTGGTTGCAGTCTGTTGCAGATCATTATTGCCATTGAGTATGTGACTCTCATCATGACCAGGGGTATGATGTTTGTGCATATGACACCCTGCCAGCTCAATGTGGACTTTGTTGTACTCCTGGTCTATGTCCTCTTCCTGATGGCCCTCACATTCTTCGTCTCCAAAGCCACCTTCTGTGGCCCGTGTGAGAACTGGAAGCAGCATGGAAGGCTCATCTTTGTCACTGTGCTCTTCTCCATCATCATCTGGGTGGTGTGGATCTCCATGCTCCTGAGAGGCAACCCACAGTTCCAGCGACAGCCCCAGTGGGATGACCCAGTCATCTGCATTGGCCTGGTCACCAATGCATGGGTTTTCCTGCTGCTGTACATCGTCCCTGAGCTCTGCATTCTCTACAGATCGTGCAGGCAGGAGTGCCCTTTACAAGGAAATGCCTGTCCCGTCGCAGCCTACCAACACAGCTTCCAAGTGGAGAACCAGGAGCTCTCCAGAGGTACTTTCCTAGGGGATTCAGGGAGCAGGTCAGATTTGGGATGGGTGGCGTTATAGTTCAAGCATGGAGATGCACATTCTCAGAATCAAGGTTAAATTTTTATGGAAAATGAGTTCTTCCAAAACATAGAGCTCTATGGGGAGAGACTAAGACATAAATGAATCAAAGGCCCTAAATAAAGAGGGTGTGACTCTGAATATTCTTACTGGCTATGGAAAGACATCCACTATTAAATGAGTTAACCAGCCCTAAATTAGGCCTGGACCATGTGATTTTGCATGACATCTAATGCTAAGTCCAGATGTGCTGGCTGTCAAATGCAAAAGCCAATGCTGGCAGCAGTGATGGACATTTTAAAAATTTGTCTCAAAGCTGATTTGCCCAAACATAATCTAAAACTGATTCACAGGACTCATCACCTCATTAAAGCCACAAAGCCCAATCACTTCTGGATTTCAACTTTTCAAACCATTTACTGTTTAAAATCCTTCAAGGTTTACAAAAAGCGAGAGGAAGAGCCATTACATCCTAATTCTAAGTAAAGACTCAGATGTGTGATCATTAGGAGAAAGAAAGTAACTTGCTTATGTGACATTTTCATAATACTTCCTGGGTCATATTTTTATCCAAGCCACCTGACTACATGTTGTTAAGGAATAAAACAAATTATCCATGGCAACAAGGATGCTTGGACCTCAACAACCTGGGGGAAATAGTAGCTAATTTCGGTTATCTGGAAGTATGTCAAAACTCATTAATTCCTTTTCTGAAACATCTGGGCTATTATCCAAAACCCAATATCATAGTTTTACATGAATTTTTATGTCTTAATAGGCATCTGATTTCTCACATTTTATTTCTAATGTGTAACAATGATGTTATTTTATATATTGTATAGCACACATAATGCTCACCAGGCTCAAAAGCTTCACATAAGCTTCCTTTTAAGTACATACACTTTTTTTTTAGCTGTAATCTATGGCTAATTGCACATTCAAATTAAATCCTGTTCAGATAAATGCATCCATTAATTCTTTTCAGTTCAGTTGACCAAAAGTTGGAAATTGACACTACACATTTTTTCTTATAAAAGTTTTTCATTGCTTGTTGACGATGCATAATCACATCGCTGAGGCTTGTGGCAGAATTGCAGAGTCAATCTTTCCTGAAAATACTTCCCATAGTTCTTACCAGAAGATAAAACTTCTTGTGTTTGTTTTTGTTGCTGCTGTTGTGTTTCTAGGAAACAGAAGTCAGAGCAAAAAAAATTCTTAGAGTTTCATAATAAACCAGAATACACTGAGATTTGTAATGATCAATATTCCATACCCCACAAAATACCAGCAAGTGCTGAAAGGGTTCAAAGGAGTATGTTAGTTGTAAAGCAAGGGCTTGCAAAAATCTGATGATTGCTGGTTTGGCCAGGAGTATCCTATTACTCAAGCAAAGTTAGAAAATCCATTTCTGAGCAGGAAATAGTCTGCCAATGATAGTCATCATCAATGTAACTTGAAATTTTGTGGAAAAAAAAATCAATAGTGTTGTAAAGAGCATATGGATTGGCTGGGCTCTGTGGCTCACATCTGTAATCCCAGCACTTTGGGAGGCTGAGGCAGGTGGATCACTTCAGCTCAGGAGAAGGAGGGAAGAAAGGAAGGGAGGGAGGGAGTGAGGAAGGCAGGAAAGAAGGCGGGAAGGCAGGCAGGCAGGAAGGAAGGCAGGCAGGAAGGCAGGAAGGCAGGAAGGCAGGAAGGCAGGAAGGCAGGAAGGCAGGAAGGAAGGAAGGAAGGAAGGAAGGAAGGAAGGAAGGAAGGAAGGATTGCTCTCCAAGATCGGGCAAAATAACCAGAAGCTTAAGCTCAGAAAGTAAAATCAGGATTTTGATATTTATACCTGGAAGAAGTACAAATATCAAAATTTAGAGGAACAATTAAAACTCAATTAAAAGTGCAGGATTCACCTAGCTAGGAAAAACATACAAATAGATACAAAATGGGTAAGAGCTAGAGAAGCATAATAACAATAACCTGAAATATCCTAAGTGTTATGGTAGCCATGAGCTGACAGTAGGGAAACAACTTACTACTGACTTTGCTTTTGTTTGATCAAGAAACAATCATGGTACTGTATAAACAGATGTGTGCTCAGCAAGAACAACCGTGCCGTTGTACCCAGCATCGGTTAGTCTCCAGCAGGGACACCCACTGATCCACTAACGAGAAGTGTGGGGAGCTTGAGGAGGCTTGCCAGAACCCCACAAAGATGATTAAAGGATTTAATATCAGACCTGTGTGGAAAGGTGAAGACAGTGAGAATGAGATGGTCATTCTTAAGCTTTGTGTGCTTTATCAGACTATCCAAGCTGTCTCTTGAAATTCTGTCCCATGCTGTTTGAGTCCATGAGGCATGCATTTGTGATGTGACGCTTCTGACTAATGCTGTTTGTAGCTGTGATTCCAGTCATATAATTATTTGATTTACCACTGGGTTGTGAGAACAGAATTATTCAGCTGAAAGGAGAGTAAGAAAGGGGTGCCTAGCTGAAAATTTCACAAGCATGGCTGGGCACAGTGGTTCACACCTGCAATCCTAGCACTTTGGGAGGCCAAGACGGGTGAATCATCTGAGGTCAGGAGTTAGAGACAAGCCTGTCCAACATGGTAAAACCCTGTCTCTATTAAAAATACAAAAATTAGTTGGGCATGGTGGTGCATGCCTGTAATCCCAGCTACTCGGTGGGGGGCTGAGGCAGGAGAATCACTTGAACCTGGGAGGTAGAGGTTGCAGTGAGCAGAAATTGTGCCTCTGCACTCCAGCCTGGGCAACAGAACGAGACGCCATCTCAAAAAAAAAAAAAAAAAAAAAAAGAAAGAAAGAAAGAAAATTTCACAAGTACGAAGACCTCTCCCCAAGAGGCAGTGCTCCTGTTTTCCATCTCCAGCTAAAGACAGTGGGTGGAAATGGACTCAGAGGCATGAGAGATTTAGATTAAATATGAACGTAAGAGTTGGTGGACAGAAAGAGATCAGCAAAGGGGATTAAGAATTTCATTTCCCTGGAATTCTTTCTAAAGAAGATTAGGCTTTATTCTTCTGAAGTGGCTTAGGGACTTAATTTTAAGATATAAAAACATCTGGATGGAGAATGAAAATGCAATCAAGTGTGTTACTGTAGGACTCCAAACAAATGGGTATAAATATTATTTGCCCTGTGTTATAAGTGTGTCCCTGAGAAGCTGTATATTGATTGGACTTTGAAAAATCAGTTGGTTTCAACCAAAATCTTGTGCCAAAAATATAGATACATGCTCTTACAGCATTTGATTGAAATTTAGCATGCTCAGGCCGGGCATGGTGGCTCATGCTTGTAATCCCAGCACTTTGAGAGGCCAAGGCGGCCAGATTGCGAGGTCAAGAGATCGAGACCATCCTGGCCAACATGGTAAAACCCCGTCTCTAAAAAAAGAAATTAAAAAAAAATTAAAAAAAGAAATGTAACATCCTCAACATATTGTTAGGCACAGGAAACTTCAACAAAAAGATTAGGGCAAAGAATTTGTGTACATGTAAATGAAGCAATTAAAATGTAAAATAAAAATAGAGACAGAATTCTGAACTTATTTTGATGTTTAACTACTTCATTTACATGCACCTGGTATTATGGTTTTGTTTTGTTTTGTTTTTTAACATAGTCTTCATTAATTAGATTAGTTAATGGATATAAAACTTGTTTTATATTTAATTTGGAGTTGGTAAGTTTTGGAATATTTCTCTTCCTGAATAAATGGTAACTAATCTCCAAAATAAATACATAGAATAAAATCAGTAGGTCTTTTGAGAATCTTAAATGTGATATAATTTGCAGAAATCTTAAATATGGTAGAATATCGGCTATGAATGGCTTTATGAGGGGGAAAACTCTTCTAATTATTGCCTGCCTTATCTGTTTTAGACTAATTAGAATATCGTTATATCAAATTTGCTAACAGCAAGGCCCATCTGTATTTGAAAGTGTCTGCCAGGCGTGGTCCCAGTACTTTGGGAGAGTGAGGCGGGTGGATCACCTGAAGTTAGGAGTTCAAGTCAGACCTGGCCAACACAGTGAAACCCCGTCTCTACTAAAAATACAAAAAATTGGCCAGGCATAGTGGCAGGCACCTGTAGTCCCAGCTACTTGGGAGGCTGACGCAGGAGAATTGCTTGAATATGGGTGGTGGAGGTTGCAGTGAGCTGAGATCACACATTGCACTCCAGCCTGGGATACGAGAATGAAACTCCATCTCAAAAAGAAAAAAAGAAAAGAAAGTGTCACATTACCATGGGCGTTTTTCCATCCAGTGTTTGGATGCTTACAGACAAAGCTCCTAAGATTCTTTTTGAAAATATTAGATAATCAATGAGTCTACATAATATAAAAATGAGTCAACGAGTATAAAACAAGATGAACCAAGAAAACACTATTTCTGCAAACATCAGCCCTTCTGGTTGTTTCCCTAGCAAACTCCAACTTTTGCCAAATATAGCCCTTTTTGATGATTCTCAACATTTTCTCTTCAAGGCACATTCGCCTTACCAGGGAAAATCCAACTTAAAAGGTCCCAGGTGGTGTCATTTTTGTTTGTTCTTTCGTGCACGGAAAGTTCTTTTTTGTCATTCTCAAGTTACAGGTCACAGAGAGAGAGCTAGCTTAAAGCAGGGAAGAAAACAGTGGGGTCATAGGCAGGATTTGTTTGGTCTGAGGACAGGTAAGTCAAGGATGATGACATTGATAAAGATTCAGAGAGCTTAGCTGGATGTGGTGGTGCATGCCTGTGCTCCCAGCTACTCAGAAGGCTGAGAGGGGAGGATCACTTGAGCCCAGGAGTTCAAGGTTGCAGTGAGCTATGATCATGCCACTGCACACTCCAAAAAAAATTAAATTTAAATTGAAAAAAAAAAACAAATTCAGGGAGCCGGAGCATAATTGGACAGCAAGGGGCAGTGGAAAGAGTGCAGAATCAGGCCTCACGTGCCCAGGCTTCGAGATTCTGCTTCTTAACAACTTTAAGACCAAACCAAGGTCCTCAAGCCCTAGGAGCCTCAGATTCCTCATCTTTAAATGCTGCTCATCACGTCCCTCCCTGCCTCCTCCACAGATAAATAGAAGGTCTTACTCAACTCAGACTTCCTATCACACAGGTGCAGATTTAGTGTAAAAAAGCTGCTCAGCCATTTTGTAAACTCATGAACTACAGCTAGAGCTGGAAGACTTAGGGTTTTCTAACTGATGATCTGGTTTGATGAGAATGTTGGATAAAAGCTGGTTCCCAAGAGACTGAGTGTGAAGGAGCCTTGTTATGACACAAGGAGCAAAGTTGAGCCAAGGATTCGGTTTATTCTACCATGAAGGAAAGATTTTCTTTTTTTTTTTGAGACGGAGTTTTGCTCTTGTTACCCAGGCTGGAGTGCAATGGCAGGATCTTGGCTCACCACAACCTCTGCCTCCTGAGTTCAAGCAATTCTCCTACCTCAGCCTCCTGAGTAGCTGGGATTACAGGCACGCGCCACCATGCCCAGCTAATTTTTGTGTTTTTAGCAGAGATGGGGTTTCACCTTGTTGACCAGGATGGTCTCGATCTCTTGACCTCATGATCCACCCGCCTCGGCTGCCCAAAGTGCTGGGATTATAGGCGTGAGTCACCGCACCTGGCCCGAAGGAAAGAATTTCATGTATCACAGCATCCAACTGCTTTAAAAAAAAAAAAAGTCACTAAGAAGAGGATGTCAGAGCATCTATTCTAACTGCAGCATCACCACCAATAACCATATACAAAGGATAGCTCATGAGTATTTTCTATATAGCATGCCCCATTCCAAGGACTTTATATAATATTTTTATATAATCTTCAAAACAGTCCTATGAGATGGACTTACTGTTATGACTGTCATTATTCCTCTTTCATTTCCATCGGGAAACAAAGGTAACAAAATGTTAAGGAACTTGGCCCTGGGTAGGTAACACAAGTGAGAGAGCCAAGCGGTCCTTCTCCAGGGTCCATCCACTCAACATGAAACCCCTAAGTGTGAATGCTACTGACATGGTTATGTCTATGATCATCAAAAAACAACTAGGTACCCAGCAAGTTCCTGGTCTTCGAGACAGGCACAGCTCCTGTCTTTACAGAGCTTATAGTCTGGTTGAGGAGACAGTCATTAAACAAATACCTATGTCTGTGATTATCCTACGACAATACAGAATTGTCTCAAGTGATCTCTTTTATTTTGACCGATTTTAAAAATTGAATTCAAGCATATGTGGTGGCTCAGACCTGTAATCCCAGCACTTTGAGAGGCCAAGGTGGGAGGTTTGAGGCCAGGAGTTTAAGATCAGCCTGGGAAAATTTTTAATTTTTTTTTTTTTTTTTTTTTTT
>NW_016107317.1:949797-960021 GCF_001604975.1 Cebus imitator | reverse complement strand
TTTTGAGACGGAGTCTTGCTCTGTTACCAGGCTGGAGTGCAGTGATGCAATCTCAGCTCACTGCAACCTCTACCTCCTGGGTTCAAGCGATTCTTCCACCTCAGCCTCCCAAGTAGCTGGGACCACAGGCACGTGCCACCATGTCCAGCTAATTTTTGTCTTTTTAGTAGAGATGGGGTTTCACCAGGTTGGCCAGGATCTCTTGACCTCGTGATCCGCCCGCCTCGGCCTCCCAAAGTTCTGAGATTACAGGCGTGAGCCACTGCCTCCGGCCTAAAATTTTTAAAAATTGAATTCAAGCTTATAGAGAATCAAGCCTAAAGGGACTGTTGAAAAGAGTGAGATGTCCAAGGTCACACAGGTAATACTGAGAGAGCAAGAACTGACCTGGAGCTAGTGCTCTTCCAATGCCAATGTGCTTCTCCTAAACACTCAGACGCTACCCATGCCTTCCACATCAACTTTAAATGCACTGCTTTAAATTATAAACTTTTTCAATAACAGC
Source organism: Cebus imitator (assembly GCF_001604975.1). Taxonomy (NCBI): domain Eukaryota; kingdom Metazoa; phylum Chordata; class Mammalia; order Primates; family Cebidae; genus Cebus; species Cebus imitator. Next base: position 959,516 of record NW_016107317.1, on the reverse strand, counting down.
CACAACTGAGAATTCCTCTTCTTTATTTGTTTAGTCTCACTGTGTCGCCGAGGCTAGAGTGCAGTGGTATGGTCTCAGCTCACCACAATCTCTGCCTCCTGGGTTCAAGCAATTCTCCTACCTCAGCCCCTCAAGTAGATGGGATTACAGGTGCATGCCACCATGCCGGGCTAGTTTTTGTATTTTTAGTAGAGATGGGGTTTCACCATGTTGGCCAGGCTAGACTCAAACTCCTGACCTCAAGTGATCCACCTGTTTTGGCCTCCCAAAGTGCTGGGATTACAGACATGAGCCACCACTCCCAGCCTGAGAATTCCTTTTAAAGAACGAAGAGCCTGTTTGCAAGCCATAGAGTTTTCCTGTAGTCCTCATGTGCTGTTTCTACGTGACTCTCAGACACTAACCCAGCCCTTCCCTCCTTTGGCTTTCAGCCCGAGACAGTGATGGAGCTGAGGAGGATGTAGCATTAACTTCATATGGTACTCCCATTCAGCCGCAGGTAAATGTACTCGCCTACGTGCACCCAGGAGGGATCTAGCAAGCACTCCTTCCTCAGGACAGCCTCAGGCTTCGTTTCTAATGGTTTTGCTGAGCTGAGAGCAGAGAGTCAGGGCAGGAGCATCCCTAAAGGCATGTGGACCTTGAGCCACCCAGATTTAAGCCAGACCAGGTGACACAAGACAGCCTTCACCCAAACCCTCCCAGTCTTCACCGCCAGCAACAATATAGCAGCATTCTGATGCAACTGCGTGTCCCTGGAAAGAAAGGGCAGCTTGAAGTTTTTGTGTGAAGGTGAAAAGGAGCAGGCTCACCAAATTTTGTCTCAGGACAGTAGAGGATTGCAAATATGTCTGAGTGCCAGGTTTGCTTTTAGTAACAGTTGTCTGAACCTATCACCTGAGCCCCACTGACTGCCTCTCTGAGTCGCTGTCTCTCTCTGGCAGCCCAGGCTGCCCTAAGAACTGGGAGGGATCTGTCACCATCATCTGGATGCCCAGATGGATGAACAAATTGTAATCCTTTCAGGCAAAAACAGAGGGAGCACTGCTGAGTAGTTTGGGGGTAATTCACATTTAGGCTGTGAAGACTTGAAGACATACAAATCTAAACAGCCAAAAATATCACATTGGGACACAATTCTTACATTATAAGCATCAAAAGTAACTAAAACCCAAGCATGAAAGTCACACTCAGATCAATTGTTCAATTAATTTACAAGGCTGCTAACTAAGCTAACCCCTCTGGTATGTTATCTGAGACTTCACCTTTGCCTAGAATGACACATGGACCAGCCCATAGCTATATCATGTGCTTTAATCAACCCTCAGGAGGGCATTTACATAATGAAAACCTCTTTATTATCCCCTCCAAGAGTTTCTTGGATTCATTTCAATTTCCAGTGATCGGCTACTCATCCTTGCTTGCAAAAAATTCTTGTTCATGGCTAGGGGGTAGCCTGGTATAGGTAGGCTCACTACTTTTCTTCTTTTGTTATTGACAAAGAATTAAATGAAGGTGAGATAATAATACTTCAAAAATAACTTTAGGGCTGAGCACAGTGGCTCACGCCTGTAATTCCAGCACTTTGGAAGGCCGAGGTGGGTGGATCACTTGAGGGCAGGTGTTCAAGACCAGCCTGGCCAAAATGGTGAAACCCCATCTCTACTAAAAATACAAAATTAACCGGGCATGGTGCTGCACACCTGTAATCCCAGTTACTCAGGAGGCTGAAGCAGGAGAATTGCTTGGATCTGCGAGGCAGAGGTTGTAGTGAGCCCAGATCGCACCACTGCACTCAGCCTGGGTGACAGCATTTCAAAAAACAAAAACAGGCCAGGCGTAGTGGCTCATGCCTGTAATCTCAGCACTTTGGGAGGCTGAGGCGCGCAAATCACAAGATCAGGAGTTTGAGACCAGCCTGGCCAACATGGTGAAACCCTGTCTCTGCTAAAGACACAAAAAATTAGCCAGGCGTGGTGACACGTGCCTGTAATCCCAGCTACTCGGGAGGTGGAAGCAGGAGAATCGCTTGAATCCCGGAGGCAGAGGTTGCAGTGAGCTGAGATCACACCACTGCACTCCAGCCTGGGTGACAGGGTGAGACTCCGTCTCAAATAAATAAATAAAAAAATAAATAAATACATAAATTTGGAGCATATCATCCCTTCAGTTGCTCAGAAAGTTGATCATGGCTTTTCTTCCTTTCCAGACTGTTGATCCCACACAAGAGTGTTTCATCCCACGGGCTAAATTAAGCCCCCAGCAAGATGCAGGAGTATAAATCTACAGGAAACAGGAGTAGAGAAAACCCAGCAGACCAACCTGGGTAGCAGAGCCCAGATAGGCCACTGGGGCCCACAGAGTCACGCTGCCAACGAAGAGTCAGCACATTCCTCCTGCAGTTTCCTGACCCTCCATCCTCCTGGACCCTCACCAGAAGACCGCCCTTTCGAGCATAATTACAATCTTGCTGGCCACCCTACCTTGACTGTGTCTCTTTCTTCATTCGTGTAACTGCAAAATTCCCCTTCTTAGCAATGCTGGAAAGAATTGGTGCCTCTTATTCACAGAACTGAAAGACCCTGTCTGAAGAAATTAAGGGCATTCTAATGTGACAGCGAGGTTAGTAGTAGCTTACCACTGGATTCCATGTCTGGTCAATTTTTAAATTGTGCTGAAAAACACATAACATAAACTTTACCATCTCAACCATGTTTAAGTGTACAGTTCAGTAGTGTTCATCATATTCACACTGTTGTGAATGTTCTAGAACTTTTTCATTTTGCAGAACTGAAATTCTCAATCAATTGAACAACTCCCTCCAGCCCCTGACCACCACCATTCTACTTTTAGTTTCTGTGAATTTGACTATTTTAGCTACCTTACGTAATAGAATCATACGGTATTTGTCTTTTTGCAACTGGCTTATTTTTCCTGGCATAATGTCCTCAAGGTCCATGTCATGTGTTGTAGCATGTCACAGGATCTCCTTTTCCAGGCAGAACAATATTCCATTGTATGTCTATTCCACATTTTATTTATCGGTCAAAGGACATTTGGGGTTGCTTTCGCCTCTTGGCTATTGTGAATAGTGCTGCAATGAACATAGGTGTGTAAAAATCTCTTTGAAATCCTGCTTTCAGTTATTTTGGTGTATACCAGAAGTGGGATTGTTGGATCATATGATAATTCTATTTTTAATTTTTTGAGGAATCTCCATCCTGTTTTCCACAATGGCTGCAGCATTTTACACTCTTATTGACAATGCACAAACAATTCCACTTCCTCCTCATCCTCACCAACATTGTTATTTCCTGGGGTGTTTTGTTTTTGGTTTACAGTGGCCATCCTAATGAGTTGAGGTATCTAGTAATTTTTTATAAAGAAACTTTTTTTTTTTTTTTTTGAAACAGAGTCTTGCTCTGTCGCCAGGTGCCAGGCTGGAGTGCAGTGGTGCAATCTTGGCTCACTGCAACCCCCGCCTCCTGGATTCAAGCAATTCTCCTGCCTCAGCCTTCCCAAGTACAGGTGTGAGCCACCACGCCCAGCTAATTTTTGTAGTAGAGATGGGGTTTCATCATGTTGGCCAGGATGGTCTCAATCTCTTGACCTCGTGAGCCGCCCACCTCAGCCTCCCAAAGTGCTGGGATTACTGGTGTGAGCCACCGCTCCTGGCCCATAAAGGAACTCAAAATACAATAGGCCAGAATTGCCTACAAAAGTTAAAGCCAAATCCTCAGGATCACAATTGGGCGGTTTAAAGAACATGACATTGCCATGGACTTGCAAGCTGGCAGGCTTTCTCTCCTGGTGCCACCTCCCTGTGACAGCTACTTGGGCAGCATGGTTGAGGGCATGACCTGCTTTGCTGAGCCAGTAACAGCAAAGGAACAGACACCCCAGTAGATGCTCATAAAGGATTTTACGTGAACATAAAAAGCATAGTCTGTCCATCTTGAGGTTTCTAATGAGCTGGTGTCTCTGTGCTAATTGTCTTGCCTTTGTTCCTCATCAACCCCATATTATTCTCCATTCTTTCATCTGCCCTTAATACTCATTTGTTATCTATTACAAGAATAAGAGGACAAGAGTCAGAGGTGTGCCTCCAGAAGGGTCCTGGGGTCTGATTCAGCCCTCCCACCTTGCAGATGAGAGAACAGAACTTTGGAGAACAGAATGACTTACCCAAAGCCACACACTCATTAGTGGTGAGCCAGTTTTCTGACTCCTAGGCCAGTCCTCCTCCCCGTCCACGAGGCTCCTCCATGCCCATATTTTTGTATGAGCAAGTAAGGTGTGTTCCCCATGAGAACAAATGAATACTCAGACCCATGAGTGTTGAGTGCCTGCTAAGTGAAAGCATTTTGAAAAATAACTAAGGCTCTATACATGCAAGAGAGCCTTTTTAATGGCCAATGGACAGCATAAGTTGTTCAATAGCAATAAATATTTCCTGAGCATCTGCAAGGTACCAGGAACCATTCTAGGACTCAGCCCCAGACAAGGCATACAACACTGCTTTGGCAGAGCTTGCATTTTTGTTGGGGGAAATATACAATGCAGAGAATTTCAGGAACACAGCTCCTTTGTTTTACAGATAGAGAGAAGGGACTTGCCCAGTATAACACGGCTTATTAGCAGTAGAACCAAGACCAGAATGCAGGTTTCCAAACCCCTATCCAGTGCTCATCTCTATGCAATGTTCCATTCCACCTTTTTTTTTTTCCATTTGAGTCAGAGTCTCACTGTGTCACCCAGTCTGGATTGTAATGGTGCGATTACATTACTCGGCCTCCTGGGTTCAAGCGATTCACCTGCCTAGGCCTCCTGAGTAGCTGGAATTATAGGCACGCACCACCACACCCAGCTAACTTTTGTTTTTTTTTTTTTTAAAGTAAAGATGAGGTTTCACCACATTGGCCAGGCTGGTCTTGAACACCTAACCTCAAGTGAGCCACCCACCTTGGCCTCCCAAAGTACTGGGATTACAGCATGAGCCACCACGCCCAGCCTATTCCAACATTTTTATATATGTCCCTGCTGCACTAAAATTAGCTGCTCTTTTTCAAAATCTGTGCCATAAGCAATGTTGTCAGTACAACCCAGGACCTAGTAAATGACCAAAGTGTTTGATCTTCTGCCTTATTGATAATGAAAAACAGAGAAAAATTGTTCAAGCATTAAGCAATGCTCTGGCCTATAGATTAGGTGGCATCCATGTGAAGATCCTAATTTGAAAGGTAGAAACAAGGCTTGCAAACTTCCACCTGTTCTGAAAGAAAACCATTATGACAGATCCTCCGGGTGTTTATCCCAATAACCATAATAATGATACCTTCAACATAATTTTGTTTTGTTTTGTTTTTTTTGAGACAGAGTCTCACTCTGTTGCCAGGCTAGAGTGCAGTGGTGTGATCTTGGCTCACTGCAACCTCTCCCTCTGGTGTTCAAGGGGTTCTCCTGCCTCAGCCTCCCAAATAGCTCAGACTACAGGCACACGCCACCATGCCCAGCTAATTTTTGTATTATTAGTAGAGATGGAGTTTCACCATGTTAGCCAGGATGGTCTCGATCTCTTGACCTCGTGATCTGTACGCCTCAGCCTCTCTTGGCAGCAGGGACATATATAAATGCTAAGATTACAAGCATGAGCCACCACACCCAGCCAATTTTGTTTTGTTTTGCAACCAGGAGATGTTTCTATAAAGTTGGCTGACAAATTTTTAGAAACCCATTGAAGCCGTGTACAAGGGCCTAATATTGTCTCCCAAAATGTTTTTTCTAAAATTGATGAAGGTTAAAATTGAACCCCTTTTACCAAACTGCCTCTGATATTTACACCACAATTTTATCTAATTTTAGGCTACATGTTAGTTTAGATTTGGGGGGTTGTAGGTTGCAAGTGTCACATTCAAACTGTTTCAGCAATGGAGTTTTACTCTAAAGTTACGTAAGACAGGGAAACAAAACTTCCTCAGGATACACAGTACAGCCACTCGGCTGGCCTGATGGAGAGTGAACACAGACACTGAGAGAGGCTTGCTGTCTCCCGCAGTCACTTCTACGCTTTCTCTGCTTCCTTTGGTGGGTATTTTCTTTTAACTGCCCACAAGCAGCTGACTGATGATCTCCCATGTCGTCATTCAGCCCTTCTCTTAGGCTGAATCAGCCTGTGGATTGGCTGCGCTTGGGTCCAGCACCCACCACTGGTCCACTCAGCTGTGCCTCACTTGGTCATATGGGACAGACCTTGGTCACATCTGATGGCTTCCTCTGTGGGAAGCTGTGGAGAGAGAAATGTTCTCTGGGGAGCATGCACCATGAGTAACCAATACAGGAGAAATTCATCCTGAAAAATACAAAAATATAATTTTATAAAATTAGAGAATACTTTTTTTAGAGAAGATCTCACTCTATCACCCAGGCTGGAGTGCAGTGGCCCAAGCCATCCTCCCACCTCAGCCTCCCAAGTAGCTGGGACTACAGGTGTGCCCCACCACACCCAGCTAATTTTTATACTTTTTGTAGAGACAGGGTTTTGCTATGTTGCCCAGGCTGGTCTCAAGCGATCTACCCATTTTTGCCTCCCAAAGCACAGGGAGTACAGAAATGAGCCACCATACCAAGCCCAATTTATTTCAAATTTATGTAGCAGTTCACACAAAGCAAAAAACCATGTACTCCCTAAGTAGAGAACCATGAGGAACCTGCTTTAAAAAAAAAAAAAAAAAAAGATTTTCCCAGGTACTTGGGAGGCAGGAGGATCCCCTGAGCCCAATTGTTCTAGGCTATAGTGAGCTATGATCATGCCACTGCACTCCAGCCTGGGTGACAGTGAGACCCTAGCTAAAAATAAAAAATATAACGCTATTTATGGTTAGCATATTGTACTCAATTACTCAATTTGGCAGGTATTATTGAAGATCTAAACTGATTTACTTTTTTTGTTGTTGTTAACAGAGATGAGATGGCCGAGCACAGTGGCTCATGCCTATAATCCCAGCATTTTGGGAGGCCAAGGTGGGTTGATCATGAGGTCAGAAGTTCAAGACCACCCTGGCCAAGACGATGAAACCTCGTCTCTACTAAAAATACAAAAAAAAAATTAGCCAGGTGTGGTGGCAGTCACCTGTAATCCCAGCTACTCAGGAGGCTGAAACAGGACAATCACCTGAACCCAGGAGGTGGAGGTTGCAGTGAGCCGAGATCGCACCACTGCACTCCAGCCTGGGCAACAGAGCAAGACTCTGTCTTAAAAAAAAAAAAAAAAAAAAAGAGATGAAATTTCACCATATTTCCCAGGCTTTAACTCCTGGGCTTAAGCAATCCTCCTGCCTCAGCTTCCTAAAGTGCTGGGATTATAGACGTGAGCCACCACACCCAGCCATCTAAACTTATTTACTTGTATGTAATGGGTTACATAATTTGAAAGGTACATATTCCCTAAAATATTTTACTTTTAATTTTTTTTCTGAGTGGCTCATTTCATCTTGCATCTTAAATATTTTAGATAGTATCCCTCTGATTTTATTTATCTTATCCAAAAGAAAAGGTATCAATTAAAAATTTTATTTTAAAATGCCTGCCTGGTATAATGTAGCCAGTTGGCTCAGATTTTTACAGCATTCTGCTAACAAAATACTTGCCTGGGTAGAGTTAATATATCATTCCTCTTGATGATATTAATATTTTCCTGTTCAAAGAACATCAAAGATTTATTTTCCTCCGTATTAAATTTCATGATCATCCCATAAACTTAAAAGGCTTACAGTAATATCTATTTTATATCAGCCAGCTTCGTGCCTTCTTCTTTGTTTTCTTCTTCCACAGTCAATTCGATCTAGCTTTTCCTGGAAACTTTCTCTGATAGTCTAGGACACAGGGCTGTCATAGACTAAGCCCAACCAAAGTTGTGGCAGAATGATATAAACCAGATACCTCTGTGGCTGTGGCATCCTCCTCAGAATAAGCATAATCACCTATTTTAAAAGAATGTGATTAGTGAGAATGAAACTAGAAAAGCACTTTCCAGTTTCCTTGGTCCAAAGCCTCATAGTTTGCACTTGGGGAGGTGCTTCTCAATTAATGCTATACAGTGGACATAGGGAGACCTAGACCTCTGATAAGATGCACCTGACATCTGAATAAAGGCAGACTTTTTCCTGGAGCTGTTAAAAATTTCTTAATGGCTCAGGCCTTTAAGAGATCATATCTGCCACACTTCATCAAAGATAGCGTATTTAGAATTAAGTGATAAGTAAATCATAAGGAAGGGGCCCCATGTGGGGGCGGGGGTTCCAGGTGGGCAACATCAATGAATGAATGATTGTTCTGAGAGATGACTAATGACAAACAACCCTCAGCTGGCACAATGACCTGCTAGGGGACCCCCTTCTGCAATAGCCCCCTCTAGCACAACCCTATAAAACTTCCCTCCAGCCCCTACCTCTCCGCCTACAGACCCTTCTCTGCTGTGCTGACCACTGCAGCCTTGCAAAGTATTTTCATTCCTTCTCAATAAATCTGCATTCGTTTACATACAACTGTCTTGGTAAATTCCTTTACTACCTGTGCCATTGGCCCCAGATAGTCACTCCCTATGACATTAAATTTGTCGGGTAACATATATCAGAACTTATTTACAGGACTTCAAAATCGTTACATCAGGAGGCACAAAATTGCTGCCATTGTTAAAATATTATTAGAACACCTTTCCTGGACCTGCCTTCAGGAATGTCTCAAGAAGATCCATGTGACTGGATTACTGTGATGATGTGACCTGAGAGACCAAAATAGACGCCCTTTTATCAACTAAAATGGACCCTAAGGGTAAAGAAACCAAAGTGTTACCTAGAGGCCAAGGATTCGGGGCCCAGGTGGCAGGGCAAATTTCTAAATTTCTGCAAGCAAAACTGCACTTTCACTAAACTGCCTAACAACAGGAGCTATGAGGCAGATTATCCCAACTCCAGCTTACAACCCAGACCACTACAACTGTTGGGCAGAGGGTCAGCCTCACAAACAGTCTCTTCTCTGACAAATAACTGCAGACCTTGCCAATTTCAGCCAGCTTGTAAAGGCTGCACACAAACATGTTTGTGTCATAAAATTCACCTTTTGACATAAAGAGCCAAATTCTACCTTGTTTTCATGCTAACACCCCACCCCAAAGTGCACATGTGATGTATGTTGCATATATAGTTACCCATTGCTAGTCCTCCTTCATAAATATGTATAGCTTTTCTCCCAAACCTGCTGAATGTATGACTCTATTGTGTAATACAGATCCTGTGAGGCGTAAAACCCGACCATCCTCTGCTCTTTGAAGAGAGAGCACCTTTGATCCACACTGGACACTTTCTCTTCCAAGCTTGCAAAGTAATATCACCACTAAAGTTCTTCTTTCAGCCTTTTAGCCATCATGGTGGTCTTTTGGACAGCAATAATCAAACTATTGGATCAGAGGCAAGCACAAGGATGATTTCTAGTATTCACCTGAATCGTCACTAACAGAGCTGCCAAACGCACTTTGGAAGTGCCACTGAATATCTTTTCTGAATTTTTCTAAAGACAGCGGAGCTATTAGAACTTGAATCATATTTAGCATCTAGTGAAATCAAGTCTAGGTTTGGCAAACAGTTCTTGAGGTAACTATGTCACCATAGGATTCAAAATAAACTAAACTGTAGGACTTGAAGTTGCCCCAAGTCTGTTATTCC
>NW_016107317.1:946560-948932 GCF_001604975.1 Cebus imitator | reverse complement strand
GCCTCCTAAAGTGCTGAGATTATAGGCATGAGATGCCACACCAAGCCTAAAATAACTTTTTAATGTGCAAGTCACCCCTTAATTATTCTGTTTAAAGAGTTTGAAAAATTGCACATCTTCCTAAAACAAGACCCACCTACATGTATTGAGGGGGCTGAACTTTTTCAAGTATCTGCTATAAATGGAACACTGTATTGTAGTTTCCACTTGGGCTTTATTTGTATGTAGAAGAAACCTCTGTAGAGTTCATCTGCAACTAATTTTTAATAAATTTCTCAATATTTAATTCAGTGGCATTATTCCCAGGGCAATTTATCTCTAGAAAAACTCTGTTTTTCAATTTTGTTTTAAGTATATATAGCTGGTCAAAGTAAAAGAATGTTTGCTGGCCAGGCATGGTGGCTCATGCCTGTAATCCTAGCACTCTGGGAGGCCAAAGAGGGTAGATCACCTGAGGTCAGGAGTTCAAGGCCAGCCTGGCCAACATGGCAAAACCCCCATCTCTACTAAAAATACAAAAATTAGCTGGGCATGATGATGGGGGCCTGTAATCCCAGCTACTTGGGAGGCTGAGGCAGGAGAATCGCTTGAACCTGGAGTGCAGAGGTTGCAGTGAGCTGAGATCACACCACTTCACTACAGCCTGAGTGGAAGATCAGGACACCATCTCAAAAAAAAAAAAAGAATGTTTGCTGTAGTGCTGCTATAATTAGAGTTTTGTTTTAAAAGCAAATGAAAAGAAATGGGTATATACCTAAAGCAGAATAAGATCTTAGATTAGATCATAAGGGTCCAATGATGACCCTATGATGAGATGCCTGATCTTTGGGGTAACAATAATTTTTTTAAATAGTGCTTTCTACTTTATAGCACTTTATAATTTACAAATAATTTTCACATCCGCCATCTCATTTGATCCATTGGATGGATTAGCCAATGCTTTTCAATTATGAAATATACATACACAGCTGGATGCAGTGGCTCACACCTGTAATCCCAGCACCTTGGGAGACTGAGGTGGGCAGATCACAAGATCAGGAGTTCGAGACAAAGCCGGGCCAGCAAGGTAAAACCCCGTCTATACTAAAGACATAAAAAATTAGCTGGGCATGGTGGCGTGCACCTGTAATCCCAGCTACTTGGCAGGCTGAGGCAGAAGAATTGCTTGAACCCGGGAGGCAGAGGTTGCAGTGAGCTGAGATCGCACCATTGTACTCCAGCCCAGGTGACAGGGTGAGACTCCGCCTCAGGGGAAAAAAAAAAGAAATATGCATGCACATGTATATATATTATAATATATATTTTACTAAGATGCTAAGACTCTCACCTAATAAGCTGCATTTGGGCCATTATCGCTCTGCTGTTTTTTACAGCATAATCTGAGCTACCTCTGTACCATAAAATAGACACGTACCCCATGAGAATCTTTATTTCCCGGCAGAGATGTCTCTGCATGATTTTCAAAGCAGACTGTGCTTTTAATTTTTAGCTGCAGTTGTTATTGCCATCCTGCTGTTGACAACTCATTTTTCTAGACACCAAAACAACTAGTAGAGTGGTTATTTAGAAAATTAAGAAAATCTGTCAACTTTATGAAAAGCGTCACTGTGGTAGTCATAAGCGCTGTTTTCCAAATATTTCCAAACTCTCTTGTCTTCTGGGTACACCGCCAGTTTGCACTTTTGCCCCTTTGAGGTTGCGGGGGACGATGATGCTAATTCTGCCCTATAAGTTGTGAGCAGAAATGATGTCACTTCCAAGTTCCTTAGGGACCAAAGCAATTAACTGATGTAAGGTCTTTCTGCGCTTTTTTCTTCCTCCCATGGTGGTAAGCAATTTTCCACATAGCAATTGCTGCATTCATCTGGGTTCCATGATGAACATGCAGTGTGTGAAAGAAATAAACCTTTGTTGTTGTTGGAAATAGATGCTTGGTGCCCCAAAGAAAAATGAGCACTGAGACAAAGGATTTTTCAGCAACGGAATTTTTACTTCCAGGGCTGCAGAAAGGGTACTCTCACTAGCCATTTTGCCATGAGAGTACAATGAACAAAGGGAATACATACAAATTTATTCCTTAAGCATTTGGGGTCATTCTTACTGCTGTGTTTGATCTCCATTGGTTAGAGCCAGAACTCACAATCTAAACTAAAACCTGGTTGGCTAACAGCTTAAAATTTTTCAGGAAAAATAAAATCTTTTGTGAACAAGCAAGCACTCAGAGATTTCATCACCACCAGGCCTGCTTTACAAGAGCTTCTGAAAGAACCACTACAAATAGAAAGGAGCAACCAGTATCAGCCTTTCTAAAAAATACCAAAAAATAAAGAACATCAACATAATTAAGAAATTGCATCAACTAATGGGCAAAA
>NW_016107317.1:928447-945165 GCF_001604975.1 Cebus imitator | reverse complement strand
TCATGCTTGTTTCCCAGGCTGGAGTGCAATGGTGCGATCTCATCTCACCAAAACCTCCACCTCCCGGGTTCAAGCAATTCTCCTGCCTCAGCCTCCCAAGTAGCTGGGATTACAGGTGTGTGCCACCATGCACAGCTAATTTTGTATTTTTAGTAGAGATGGGGTTTCTCCATGTTGGTCAGGCTGGTCTTGAACTCCCGACCTCAGGTGATCCACCCACCTCGGCGTCCCAAAGTGCTGGGATTACAGGCGTGAGCCACCAAACCCGGCCAGCACACTTATTCTTCAACAAGAAAGAAAACTGTGAAAAGGGACTTTTCTACTTTCCACAGCCACCGAGACTTGGGGCTATTTGTTACCTCAGCTAGCCCAGCCCGTCCTGACTGGCATAGCCACTGAACCAGTCATTTGGTATCCTGAGGTAAAGCAAGGCGTTCCTTGTCTGAACATTTTACTTTACCATCGGTTATTCTAGTGTTCTTCAAAGACATTCTTAGATCAAAGAAGAACCGCCCTGCTCTTGACTGATGCATGCCAGACTGCTCTGCCAGCCATGTGGCTCCGTGCTTGTCCACATAATTACAATTCACAGAGGCAGCTTGCTTCCATCATAAAGGCATGTAGAAGGTCACCCCGAGGGCAGCAGAGGGCTGGTCTAAGGTGGAGCCCTCGAAGTGTGGCCTCCAGACCTGGGCCCGGTTGGCTTTCTTATTAAAGAGTAAGTGTGCTAATAACTTTGTTAAGCCCTATCCTATGTAGCTGTTAGATTAGACATGTCATGCTTATGAACACGTAGTACATTCTATGTCTTTGCCACTAGTCTACCACAAAGTAAGTACAGAACTCAAGAGTAAGCACTTAGAAACTTCTGTCTCCCAGACAAAAAGTAATTCTATCTAAGAGACTGAGGGCAAAACAGACTTCACACAGGTCAAAAGCTCAAGCTCTGTCTTACACGGGGGTGGTGGGGGTAGAAATTCACTGAGCAGATGATGTCAGGAATGATACTCAGAACAGTCACACACAAGGAATCTCTGTGTGAGTGAAAAACATGTGCCCCCTCTGAGTGGATGAATTTGAAAATGTGCCCCCACTCCAAAGGATGAGGCCTCAGGCCAGGGTCCAGTGCTTGGCCAGCAGTGAGGCTGGATTCCAATCCCACCCCAGCCATCTCAGCCGGGTGCCTTTGTGCAGTGCAGAAAACCCAAACTAGGCTGGGTACAGTGGCTCACACCTGTAATCCAAGCACTTTGGGAGGCTGAGGCAGGCAGATCACAAGGTCAGGAGTTTGAGACCAGCCAGATCAACATGATCAGCACTAAAAATACAAAAATCAGCCAGGCATGGTGGCATATGCCTGTAATCCCAGCTACTCAGGAGGCTAAGGCAGGAGAATCGCTTGAACCCCGGAGGTGAAGGTTACAGTGAGCTGAGATCATACCACTGCACTCCAGCCTGGGTGACAGAGTGATACTCCATCTCAAAAACAAAAACTAGTCAACTGACTGCACTGGCCCAGGTATTTGGGTCAGAAAAGTCTGCCTGAAGGTGAGGCTGCAAGGAAAACCAAGGCTCCTTCAGTGAGCTACACGGCCTCCTTATGCGGGAGCAGGGATAGACAAAGGGAGAAGCAGGGGAGAGGCTGGCTCTGCCCGCACAGGGCTTCCATCCCAAAAGAAGGAATCTAGGCATGGTCTGCATGTGAAGAGCATTGGAAGGAGAGGCCTGATCATCAGTGAGCACTGCTGTGCCAAGCCGTCTTGGAGCCCGAGGCAGAAGGAAACATGTGCGTTCCTATGTGCACTTATCAAAATACCCTCCCATGCTTTGAACCAAGTGGAAAAAGCTCATTTAAAAGTCTCCAATCAAAAAATATAAAGCCTCGCCCAGGCGCAGTGGTTCACATCTGTAATCCCAGCACTTTGGGAGGTGGAGGCAGGTAGATCACTTGAGGTCAGAAGTATGAGACCAGCCTGGCCAATGTGGTGAAACCCTGTCTCTACTAAATACAAAACCATTAGCCAGGCAAGGTGGCATGTGCCTGTAATCCCAGCCACTCGGGAGGCTGAGGCAGGAGAATCACTTGAACCTGGGAGGTGGAGGTTCCAGTAAGTCAAGATCGCACCATTGCATTGAAACCTGGGCAACGGAGCAAGACTCCACCTCAAAAAAATTAAAATAAGTAAAAAATAAATATATATACATAAACGTTCCTTCCATCTCTCTTTCTTCTCTCTTTTAAAACAGAAATAAGTATAAAAAGGCCAGGTACAGTGGTCCACACTTGTACTTCCAACACTTTCAGAGGCCAAGGCAGCAGGAAGACTTAAGCCCAGGAGCTCAAGACCAGCCTGGGCAATAGAGCAAGACCCCCATCTCTACAAAAACAATTTATGCAATAAAAATAGCCAAGAGGCTGGGCATGGTGGCTCATGGCTGTAATCCCAGCACTTTGGGAGGCCAAGACAGAGGATTGCTTGAATCCAGGAGTTCAAGATCTGCCTGGACAACATAGCAAGACCCCATCTCTAGTAAAAATCAAAAATATTAGCTGGGTGTGGTGGCATGGACATGTGAACCCAGCTACTCAGGCAGCTGAGGCAGGAGGATTGCTTGAGCCCAGGAGGTCAGGGCTGCAGTGAGCAGTGATCAGCACCACTGCACTCCAGCCTGGTAACAAAGCAAGACCCTGTCTCAAATTTTTTTAAATTTTTTTAAAAGTACCCAAGCATGGTGGCACACACCGCTTGGTTCAAAGCATGGGAGGGTATTTTGATAAGTGCACATAGGAACGCACACGTTTCCTTCTGCCTCAGGCTCCAAGAGGGCTTGGCACAGCAGTGCTCACTGATGATCAGGTCTCTCCTTCCAGTGGTCTTCACAGGCAGACCACCTAGATTCTTCCATTTGGGATGGAAGCCCTGTGCGGGCAGAGCCAGCCTCTCCCCTGCTTCTCCCTTTATCTATCCCTGCTCCCGCATAAGGAGGCCGTGTAGCTCACTGAAGGAGCCTTGATTTTCCTTGCAGCCTCACCTTCAGACAGACTTTTCTGACCCGAATACCTGGGCCAGTGCAGTCAGTTGACTAGTTTGGGTTTTTTGCACTGCACAAAAGCACCCAGCTGAGATGGTTGGGTGGGGCTGGAATCCAGCCTCACAGCTTGCCAAGCCCCGGACCCTGGCCTGAGGCCATATTCTTTGAGAGTAGGGGGCACATTTTCAAATTCCTCCACTCAGAGGGGACACATGTTTCTAACTCACACAGAGACCCGCTGTGTGTGGCTGTTCTGAGTATGTGTTCCAACTACTTGGGAGGCTGAGGTGGGAAAATCGATGAGGCCTGAGAGGTGGAGGCAGCAGTGAGCCATGATAGCGCCACTGCACTTTAGCCTGACAGCAGAGCAAGATGCTCTCAAAAAAAGTTTTGTAGGCCGGGCGCAGTGGCTCAAGCCTGTAATCCCAGCACTTTGGGAGGCCGAGGCGGGTGGATCACGAGGTCAAGAGATCGAGACCATCCTGGTCAACATGGTGAAACCCCGTCTCTACTAAAAATACAAAAAATTAGCTGGGCATGGTGGCACGTGCCTGTAATCCCAGCTACTCAGGAGGCTGAGGCAGGAGAATTGCCTGAACCCAGGAGACAGAGGTTGCGGTTAGTTGTTTTCTCTCTATTGCACTCCAGCCTGGGTAACAAGAGTGAAACTCCGTCTCAAAAAAAAAAAAAAAAAAAAAGTTTTGTAAGCCCTTCCTTTAATTTTTTTTTCTTCCCTCTCAAAATACAAACTCTGTGTGTGTGTGTGTGTGTGTGTGTGTGTGTGTGTGTGTGTGTGTGTGCCTATATAAAGTTCTTCATTGCCCAATCTGTTTTTACCCCATTGTCAGCCCTCACAGACCCATGGCAGGGACACGGCAGCCACACAAGCCCAAGATCTGAAGCTGATCGGAAACGGCTCCTCTCATGCAATAATCCAGAGTCCTAAAAGAAGCCAGACAGCCCGGTTTTATAAAATGTTGATGTATTGTTTATCATGAGCTTTATGGCATTATTTTTTTTTTTTTTTGAGTTGGAGTCTCACTCTGACGCCCAGGCTGGAGTTCAGTGGCATGATCTCGGCTCACTGCAACCTCCACCACCCAGGTTCAAGTGATTCTCCAGCCTCAGCCTCCTAAGTAGCTGGGATTACAGGCACACGCCACCACACCTGGCTAATTTTTTGTATTTTTAGTAGAGGTGGAGTTTCACCATGCTAGACAGGATGGTCTTGATCTCCTGACCTCATGGTCCGCCCACCTCAGCCTCCCAAAGTGTTGGGATTACAAGCATGAGTCACCGCACCCGGCTGGCATTGATTAAAAATATGTATACAGCTAGTGCTCGACTTACGACCACGATTGGTTCCGACAGACTGGTTGTAACATGATTTGGTCGTAAGTTGAGTAGGCTATATGCATGCGGAGATGGTAGTGCTGCCAGAAGCCGGTCTGCACTGTCGTATGCCCAACTGGGCAACGTTTGCGCTGCCAGACGCAGAGCAATCATGGCTAGCGATTGTGGTCGTAAAGTCGAATGGCGGTAAGTTGCGTAGGTCGTAAGTCGAT
Organism: Cebus imitator; assembly: GCF_001604975.1. NCBI lineage: Eukaryota > Metazoa > Chordata > Mammalia > Primates > Cebidae > Cebus > Cebus imitator. The sequence goes on along the minus strand of NW_016107317.1, from coordinate 940,567 downwards.
CAATACCTGTATATATATTGTGGTAAGGCAGAAGGAGAGACGGAGGTAAGTATTAGAGCAGGAAGGAAAGTTTGTTTAAAAGCTTTAGAGCAGGAATGAAAAGAAGTAAGGTCAGCTGGACAACTTGAGAGATTGAGTGCACAGCAGACCCTTGACGTAGGGTTTTATACACTGGCATGCTTCCGGAATCTTGTCCTTTCTCCCTTGATTCTTCCCTTGGTGTGGACATTGGCACGTGCTGTGGCCTGCCAGCCCCTGGGAGGGGAGCATGCGCAGTGTGTTTGTACACTTGCCTGAGTTGTACACAGGCTAACGTGAGGTGTTCCTCCTTTAACAGTCGAATGTCCCTAGGTCGTCACATACCAGTTAACCTGTGCCATTCTGCCTCTCAGCGCTCATGCTTGAGCCCACTCGCCCAACTCCTAAGATCTTATCGGGAAGCTGCTGCTCACCAGTTTCAGGTGTTTTCTATCTACTGGGAGCCTGCCTTTCCCTGGCACCGGCTGTGACTAATCACTATTACTAATTGCATACTCAGAACAGCCGCACACAGCGAGTCTCTGTGTGAGTTAGAAACATGTGCTCCCTCTGAGTGGATGAATTTGAAAATGTGCCCCCACTCCAAAGGATGCGACCTCAGGCCAGGGTCCAGGGCTTGGCCAGCAGTGAGGCTGAATTCCAACCCCACCCCAGCCATCTCAGCCCGGTGCCTTTGTGCAGTGCAGAAAATCCAAACTAGTCAACGGACTGCATTGACCCAGGTATGCAGGTCAGAAAAAGCCAAAGGTGAGTGACAGACTAACAGCCACCTGACCATCACCTGATGATCACCTGAGGTTCCTGGTACTGGGGGGAACCTCTTCCGCCCTGCCCATACCTGACAGCTACCTACTGTGACATACCTAGGCAGTTGAAGATGAGGTTGTGGAGTTCCAACAGAGGCGGAGTGAAATGCAAGGAGATGAGGTTGCATGGGCTGCATAAGCAGAGCGCCTCAGTGGGCTTCCCAGTGGAGCAGGCTGTCCCATTTCCAACAAAGCTGCCCCCATGCCTCTGTTTCCATATGGAGTCCCACCGTTAACCCTAGCATCTCCAGCAAGATCCCTACGCGGAGGGGGAGTGAATCTGAGTACTATTTGCAGAACCACACAAGACAGCTCTGAATGAATAAGCCGAGGGAACACCCTGAGATTCTTCCTGTGGATTTGGGTTCCCAGGCTGGGAAGGAGCTGTCAGAGCCTGCATGGAAGATGGGTGGATCTGCAAAAAGACAACGCAGCTGACCGGCCGATGCCTCGTTCCAACCCTGTCCAAGCAGAAGTATCGCTGGGATACTTGCTCCAGATACAAATTCTCAGACCCTGACCCAGGCCAACTAAATCAGAACCTCCAAAAGGCCTCGAGACTCTGCATTTTTAAAAAATTTCCATGTGATTTTTAACACAGTATAAGTTTAGGAAGCGCTGCTGTGTTGATGAGGAAAGTCTCCTGGTCTGGTTTGCAGAGGACTGGCCAGGCTTTCCCGATTTGGTCCAGAAAGGCAGAAAGTGATTGGCTTGAGAGGGCAGAATCAATGGAAAGCGTTTATGAATTAGTCCTGCCCCTGGGAATATTCAGCTTTCACTTTTCATCTTCTTCACCCCCACTTCTTTGGGGTATCATCTCAGCCCACCCAATGCCACTGTTCCGCATCTGTACTGACCCGGGGCTGCCACCCAGCCTCCATCCAGGACGTGCTCGCCCGGTTTTTGTAAGAGAAAACATTGCCAAAAGCAGCTTATGCCTGAAAATTCAGGAAGATAAATTCTCCCTGAGCCTATTTGCTGGCATTTTCATCTGTTTCCAGTTTGGTGTATATCACCTGAAGGGTCCTTGTTCAACCATTTTGGTTCAAGTCAGTTTAGAAAAGAAATGCACTTTCCGGCAGGCCGGTGGTTCATGCCTGTAATCCCAGCACTTTAGGAGGCCAAGGCGGGTGGATCTCTTGAAGTTAGGAGTTTGAGACCAGTCTAGCCAACATGGTGAAACCCTGTCTCTACTAAAAATGCAAAATTAGCTGGGCATGGTGGTGGGCGCCTGCAGCTACTCAGGAGGCTAAGACGGGGGAATTGCTTGAACCCAGGAGGCGGAGGTTGCAGTGAGCAGAGATCACACCACTGCACTCAGCCTGGGCCACAGAGTGAAACTCTGTCTCAAAAAAAAAAAAGAAAGAAAAGAAATGCACTTGGAAAACAATGCAATTGATGTTTGGGGGAAAATCCATCTAAAATGCTTCTCTTATTATTTTTTGTTGTTTTGTTTTGTTTTGTTTTTTTGTTTTGTTTTGCTTTGGGGTATACTTTTCTCTTTTCTCATATTTAAAGTTTGTTCCTGTGCAGTTCTCCTAGGAAACCGCACTTTCCCAAGCTTGACAAAGAAAAGCCTCAGGGAAATAAATTGGGATGTGATGAAATGTATTCAGCCCAAGAAGTAAAAAATTCCTTTCCTTTCTTCCAAGCCTCCGACTTGTAAGTTGCTTTTATCACACTGGATTTAAATGTTTTTATAAGGAAACCACACAAAAATCTGACGATCAGCTGAAATTCATCAAAATTATTTGACTACAAATCGGCATTTAAGACACCAGAATAGACAAGAGAGGAATCTGAGAGTTGTGTTCTCTGAGTGAAAGGCCATCATTCTAATTAGCCTGTGACAAAAAAAAAAAAAAAAAGTCCTTCTCCCAAAAAGTTTATTCATTTGACCCGTGTGTACAGGCACTGTCCTAGGCTCAGGGAATACTGGGAAAAACAGAACACATTTCTGTCCTTCTAAAGCCTATATGATAGTGAGAGAAAAACACACAAACCAACAAATAAACCTAAATTCAAATTTTCAGCAGTCTGAAGACCTAGCACTATGGGAGCCTGGCATTAAACTGCCTGCTCTGTCTGGCCAGGCGCAGTGGCTCATGCCTGTTATCCCAAAACTTTGGGAGGCTGAGGCCAGCAAATCTCTTGAAGTCAGGAGTTCGAGACCAGCCTGGCCAATATGATGAAACCCCATCTCTACCAAAAATACAAAATTAGCCGGCGTGGTGGCTTGTGCCTATAATCAGAGCTACTCAGGAGGCTGAGGCAAGATAATCTCTTGAACCTGGAAGGTGGAGGTTGCAGTGAGATGAGATGGTGCCACTGCACTCCAGCCTGGTCAATACAGCAAGATTTCGTCTCCAAAAAACAAAACAAAAAAACTGTCTGCTTATATCTGGGTTTGGGCCAGCCTGTAGTCCCAGCTACTTGGGAGGCCGAGGCAGGATGACTGCATGAGCCTAGGAGTTCAAGATCAGCCTGGGCAACATAGTGAGAACCCATCTCTACAAAAGATAAAAAGTAAATAAAAATGAAAGATCATGAAAATCAAGGTCACAGGGATGGATCACTCACTGTGAGTTAGGGACAGCTGGTGATATGCATTGCTTTTCAGCTACACAATTGACAACCTTGTTGTGCTACTGATTGGAATGGAAATGTGTTTGATTTGGCATGACAATGTGCACAAACACACACGGTGATAGGATGTAAGGGCACTGGTTTCATCTCCCATGTGGAAATGACTCTCCATACCTTATGCTTACAGCCAATTTGTGTATACAGGGGTGGACATGGATGTGGGTGAATGTGTGGGTGTGTGTGTGTGTGTGTGTGTGTGTGTGTGTACACCCAGCCATCAGCAGATACCCCACACATACCAAGAATTTCTGAGATTCTCACAGACCCCTGAAGATATCTGGGGAGCATGAAAGCTTCTCCACAGCCAGGCATGGTGGCTCGCCTGTAATCTCAGCACTTTGGGAGGCCAAGGCAGGAGGACTGCTTGAGCTTGGGAGCTCAAGACCAGCCCAGGCAACATAGTGAGACCCCCATCTCTTTTTTATTTTTTTTTTTAATTTTTTTTAAAGACAGAGTTTCTCCATGTTGGTCAGGCTGGTCTCAAACTCCCGACCTCAGGTGAGCCACCCGCCTCAGCCTCCCAAAGTGCTGGGATTACAGGTGTGAGCCACCATGTCCAGCCCCAAGACCCCCATCTCCACACAAAATCAAAAGCTGAGTGTGATGGTGCACACCTGTAGTCCAAGCTACTCAGGAGACTAAGGCAGGAAGACTGCCCAGCCTGGGCAAGATCCTGCAAAAAAAAAAAAAAGAAAGAAAGAAAAAGAGAAAGAAAGAAAAAGGAGAGGGAGGGAGAGAGAGAGAGAGAGAAGGAGCCAGGGAGGGAGGGGAAGAGAGAAAGAGAGACAGGGAGGGAGGAGGAGAGAGAGAGAGACAGGGAGGGAGGGAGGGAAAGAAAGACTTCTCCATTATGCAGAATATATAAACAGCCATTTTTCTTCCTAAACTCTAGTTTTCTTTTAAAGTTAAATGCAACACACACACACGCACTCTAGCCCTGATGACATGGGGGAAAAATACAGGTGCCAATTCATTGTTTCTGGCACTGCCACCAGGTTTGTCAGAGACAGGAAGGGACAGAGGACCTAGCCAGGGCATTTGGGCGGGAAGGGGACTGCCAACATAATCAAAAGAAACTTCTATGAGCATGCTGTATTCTGAGCTTTTAGGAGGCTACTTCTCCTCACCTCGCAGACGAGAAACTCAAAGGATGTTCTACGAGGAGGTCAAACCTACCTGCCCGATTTCACAGACAGGTCGTGACCCTTTGGGAATTCTAACTTAATATTTTCCTGAATTCCTGATTCTTAAGTCCCTAATTTTAACTTCACTGTAACATTGTTTTATCTTCATTACTTTGCCAAGCCTCTGATTTTACAACTCTTTCTCCTGCTTATCACTCCCCATCCCCTACCCCTCACTCTGATCTTTCTTCCCAGCGAAACCCTGGTCCCCAACCCCTTCCTCTCCCTCCCTCTAGTTCAGTATGGTCAGATCCTCCCTTGGACTCTCATTCTGGCTCCCACATATCCAGAGGTCATGGGCTTGTGACTTGGATGACTAAACTCATGCTCCCCAAGTTCAACGCACAAGCCTTTTTGATTTTGCTGAGTGACACGAATCATGGGGTTCTTTCTTGTGCAATTAATCACCCTCAAAGACAACATGTACTAGTTTGCTTTTTTTTTTACTTAAAAAGACAGTAGCTTTTGTCTAAAGAACTAAATCAGGAAATATTTCAGACACTGACTACATGTATATGAGGTTGGGGGACACAGTGGTGTTTACAAAATTCAAGTGCCTTTGCAAAGGATTTTACATTATCACCGTGTCCACAATAACGTCATATTAACACAGCCTGAGCGCTATTCCCATGGCAGCCTCCATTCTAAAGCAAGGCTCTGAACAAGGGGGTTGTCCTGCAACACACAGAACTGATTGTCATCCACACCCAATCATAACACTTGCTAAACGGTGAGGGCCCATTCCAAGAGTGAAGACCATTTCCATTTTCACCCGAAGTGTAAAGGAGTCATTTGGGTTGGAGGTATAGGGAAAGAAAACTGTCCGGTAAAACTAACAAGCTAAGAGCCCTCCATGGCTCTTAGATTCAAATATGAGGAATAACAACTCAGCCAATAAAAGTCCAAACCCTAAGGGTTATGAGATGCTTCAGCCGAGTACAGTGGCTCAGGTCTTTAATCACAGCACTTTGGGAGGCCGAGGTGGGCGGATCATGAAGTCAAGAGTTCAAGACCAGCCTGATCAACATGGTGAAACTCCATCTTTACTAAAAATACAAAAATTAGCTGGGTTTGGTGGCATGTGCCTATAATCCCAGCTACTCGGGAAGCTGAGGCAGGAGAATCGGTTGAACCCGGGAGGCAGAGGTTGCAGTGAGCCAAGATCACACCACTGGACTCCAGCCTGGGTGACAGAGTGAGACTCTGTCTCAAAAGAAAAAAGAGAGAGAGAGAGAGAGAGAGAGAGATGCTTCAAGCTTATCTAAGGCCTTGCTCCAGACAGAATTCTCCACATTGTCCCCAGGAGAGCTGGGGGATGTGTCCTCACCTTTTAATAAGTGTTATTATTATATGTCATTAGATTGAACCGATTAGTTCATTGAGCTTGAACATCACCAGCCAAGAGAGGACCCACTATTTTGCAGGAAGCTCTTCTGGAATCTGCTTCCCTAAAATGTCTAACCACAGAGCCACCTGTTAGGCCATGATTATTAAAGATGGTTGGGAGGGAGCAGGGGGTTACAGACAAGGAATCTGGAGTCAGCCCACCCTGCCCTGGCTCCCAGCCCATCACTTGGCAGCTGGGTTGCCTTGGGTGTTACTTAGCCCCTGGGTGCTTCAGTATCTGCAGGTGCTACATAAAAAGGGGATGACAATAGTAATAACTCATGAGGGTTTTTTATTTGTTTGTTGTTTTCCTTGTTGTTGTTTTGAGATGGAGTCTCCTTCTGTTGCTCGGCTGGGGTGCAGTGGTACAATCTCGGTTCACTGCACCCTCTGCCTCCCGGGCTCAAGCAATTATTTTGTCTCAGCCTCCGGAGTAGCTGGGACTATAGGCGCGTGCCACCATGCTAAATTCTGTATTTTTAGTAGACACAGGTTTTCACCATGTTGGCCAGGATGGTCTTGATTTCTTGGCCTCATGATCTGCCCACCTCAGCCTCCCAAAGTGCTGGGATTACAGGTGTGAGTCACTGCACCTAGCCATCTCATGCAGTTTTTATACATATTAAATTATATTATACAACTAAAGCACTTAGGCCAAGCACGGTGGCTCACGCCTGTAATCCCAGCACTTTGGGAGGCTGAGGAGAGCAGATCACAGGATCAGGAGTTCGAGACCAGCCTGGCCAACATGGCGAAACCCTGTCTCTACTGAAAATACAAAAATTATCCAGGCATGGTGGCGTGCGCCTGTAATCCCAGCTATTCAAGAGTCCAAGGCAGGAGAATGGCTTGAACACAGGAGGCGGAGGTTGCACTGAGCCAAGATCTTGTTACCCACTGCAGCCTGGGTAACAAGAGCAAAATTCTGTCTCAAAATTACATAAAGCGCTTAAAACAGAGACTGGCATGGAGTAAGCACACAGTAAATGTTAGTGATGGTGCTGTTCATGCCCCTGCAACATCTCCTCCTCTCTGGATGAACTAGCTCCAGTCCCATCAGCCATTTTGTATGTCATGAAATTCTAAAAATAGCTTCTCCGTTACAAGCTCCTCCACTAGCGTGAGCCGCACAGATATAGATTTTATGCACTGAGGTGGTGCCTCGTGGGAACAGCACGTGCCTTGACTTGGACTTCACAGCTGTGTCAGTGCTGCCTACAATGGCTTTGACTTTCTGGCTGTCATGTCATCGCTGGTTCTTCTCAGTTTTCTAGACGCCTCAAACTACAAGGTCTTTTTCATAAAAACTACGGTCAAACCAAGTCTTTCCAATCTGTGTTTATGTAATTTACTTTGAGGGCATGAATATATTTACATCTATTAAGGCAAATTCTTGGCTTGGGGTCTTTATTCCAGCTTCTTGAAACATATTTGTATTCTGGTTTTATTATTCAGCCTTTCCTAATTTTGCGTCATGTGCAAAACCTGAAAATGTACTTCGTCCTTATCCAAGTGGTAGAAGAAAACGTTATCCAAACAGAGGCAAAGATAGAGCCCTGTGGCTCATCCCTAGAGACTTCCATCTAGTAAAGGATCTCTTCTTGAATGTTTGAGTTATGACTCCACCTAACTCTGTTATCATGATCTCTGCCTTTTTCCATTGTTCATATATATATCATGCTAAAAATTGACACGTGCTTTTTCTCTTTCAATTCCTCGTGGATAAGAAAAAAAAGTTGATCTGGAAGCATTTCTTCTGAGAAAGAGAAAGATAGTAGCTTTACATAATCATGAAGCATGGTGCTACCCCTACGATCATGTCCCAGAGCTCACAGCATAGCTACATGGGTTTGTCAGGGGAGTTTTCTGAGTTGAGTTGATACAAACCCAGCAGGATTGACAGATCATCATATAGAAGGGGGTTGCTCTAGAAGCAACTGGAACCAGGGAACTTGGTGTGGCACATGAAGCAACCAAATTTTCACTAAAATGCCATCTTTTCTGCTGAGGACCATGATTGGCTTGGATTTGGATTGAATCACTGAGCTCAGGGCAAGTATCTTGGCTGAGTTATTACAAACACAAGTTATCTGCAGGAGCTGTCCAAGGACTACCTCTGCACCTGCTCCCAGAAGCTGCCCGGGGAGGGAGGCTCTCCCAGGTGCAGCACATGCTCCCTGAAGGCAGCCAGAATTCCAGGCAAAGAGAAAGAAGGGATACAGCTGTGGGTTTTTGGCTCATTATGGGCCTCGGGGAAGTTGAAGGAATCAACAACACAAACAAGTGAATAAGAATGCACTGTTGGTTGGGGCATGGTGACTCACACCTGCAGTCCCAGGTGTGAGAGGCCACGGTGGGAGGATTGCTTGAGCCCAGCAGTTCAAGACCAGCCTGGGCAGTATGAGATCCTGTCTCTACAAATAAAACTCAAAAATTAGCCAAGTGTGGTGGTGCACACCTCTAGTCCCAGCTACTCAGGAAGCTGAGTGGGAGGATTGCTTGAGCTCCGGAAATGGAGGTTACAGTTAGCCAAGATCACATCACTGCACTCCAGCCTAGGCAACAGAGCAAGATCCTGTCTTTTAAAAATAATAAAAATAAAGAATTAACTATTTACGGGATCCTGCGCTTTCTTATAAGACTGGCTGGAGCCTGGGCGCAGTGGCTGACACCTGTAATTCCTGTAATCCCAGCACTCTGGGAGGCCGAGGCAGGCAGATCACAAGGTCAGGAGTTCAAGACCAGCCTGGACAACACAGTGAAACCCCGTCTCTACTAAAAATACAAAAATTAACCAGGCATAGTGGCAAGTGCCTGTAGTCCCAGCTTCTCGAGAGGCTGAGGCAGGAGAATCGCTTGAACCCAGGAGTTGGAGGTTGAAGTGCGCTGAGATTGAGCCACTGCACTCCAGCTTGGGCAACAGAGTGACACTTTGTCTCAAAATTAAATAAATAAATAAATAAATAAGACTGGCTGAATCTGGCCAATTCTGAGATGAGTCAAAAGATGAATGGAAAATAAAATCTCAAGCTGGGCGTGGTGGCTCATGCTTGTAATCCCAACACTTTGGGAGGCCGAGGCAGGAGAATTGCTTGAGCCCAGGAGTTCAAGACCAGCCTGGGCAACAGAGAGAGGCCTTGTCTCTACAATTTTTTTTTTTTTTTAAATTAGCCATGTGTGGTGGTGTGCACATGTGGTCCCAGCCAGTACTCGGAAGGTCAGGACTACCTGAGCCCAGGAGGTCACGGCTGCAGTGAGCCACGATTGCACCACTGCCCTCCAGGCTGGGTGACAGAGCAAGGCCCTATCTCAAAAGAAAAAAATTACATTTAAAAAATTTAAAATTTTTTTTTAGGTGAAGAAAATCTCAGTAAAGGGGAGCATGTAAGAACCAGTAGAAACCTTAAATACATTATGATATGAAACTAATTATATCAAAAGGTAGTGCTTGAAAACAACTAATTTTACCATCTGACTCAGACTTCTTAAGTGTTGTTTTATTTAAAATATTATTGTCTCTGATTAGGAAATACAGTCACGAGGACTAAAAATTGAAATGACGTAAAAAGGTATCCGTTAAGCAGTGTTGCCCAACACCCCTCCATCAGTCCTGTCTCACGGGGGTGGGGAAAATGCAGACAGAGCTCTTTGCCTTGCTTTGCAATCCCTCCTTTGAAGGCCTTCCGTCCCAGGAAACAATGTTCATTTGATGTGGAAGAGGGACCTGTGTTTAACCAGAAGCTGTCCTCCCCGTCCCTTTCCCATGGCTTACATGCAGAAGGGAGAGGAGATGACCAGAGAAGAAATCAGGGGAAGAAAAGGCATCGGGGGAGGCAAAGGAAAAGGAGAGGAATGCTTAAAATATAGAGTGAAATTTGAGTAGGATTCTCTACTCAAAGGCTTCTCTGGGGAAAAGTGTCCAGAATTGAGTACTCAGGTACGGACGGCAGAAAGAACACAAAACCAAAACCCTGCTCCTGGTTACATTAATTCCATTAGGCCTGAGTTCCTCTGTAAAATGAAGGCTGTGGGGGCACCAACTAGAGGATTTCTGTGGACTTCTCAAACTCTAAAATTTTGGGCACTGAACTGTTTTTTTTGTTTTAGTTTTTTTTTTTTTTTTGAGACGGAGTCACCCAGGCTAGAGTGCAATGGCACGCCCTCAGCTCACTGCAACCTCCGCCTCCCGGGTTCAAGCAATTCTCCTGCCTCAGCCTCCAAAGTAGCTGGTATTACAGGTGAGTGCCACCACGCCTGGTCAATTTCTGTGTTTTTACGTAGAGACGGGGTTTCACCATGTTAGTCAGGCTGGTCTTGAATCCCTGACCTCGTGATCCACCCACCTCAGCCTCCCAAATTGGTGGGATTACAGGCGTGAGCCACAGCGCCTGGCTGACACTGAGCTGTTCTACTTTGAAGAGTCAAGAATGAAAGCTGGAGGTTGCAGAAATCAGGGTCAGGCACCCACACACCAGCATCCTTGGAACAGCCTGAAGTCAAGAAAGGCACAGCACTGTCTGCCCCGGATAGAAGGAATCCCAGAAAACAGCCACTAGGTTGGGCCACAGAATTTCCAAAGAGGACAATCTACAAATCGGACGGTGATTTCCCAGTTCCTGGATCTCAGCCGTCAACGCCCGAGAAGGATTTTTTTCTGAAGCTGCCACGTCCAATTCTGAAATAATCCCATGTTTCACTTTGGGGCCAGGACGGTGGCAAACCTGCAGACCCTGACAGCCACAGAAGGGCAAGGAAGGAAAAGGTCGCCTGGGCACAGTCCAGTTCTCAGTAGTAATGACAGGTCTAGAAATGAAGGAAGGAAGCTCAGAATGAATGCATGGGGGGAAATGGTTTTCGCTGCTGCATTTCCAGGGCCGGGCCATACTCTTCGTTTTGGAACACTTTTCCTGACAAACAGCCAGTGTTCTCGACACATAAATACTAGTCGACATTAAAAACGGCAGCAATGAGACCGTTCTTCGTAACGATGCCAGATCTCATGCAAATGGACTGGAAATACCTTGGAAGGTTTCACAAAAATCAGACAAAGGGCAAAGGAACTCTGCCAAAGGAGATGGAGAGCAATTCTTTAAAGACAGTGGGAGCTTGATAAATACAAGCCTCTTAAAACGGGACGCATTTGCCTCTCGCCTCCTGGGTGTCGGCAGCTCAGCTTGGTGCCCCGCACAGGAAAGTGGCTTTAGGGGGCTGCCGTTGCAAGGCTCCGAGGCCCTGAGGGTTGATACCTGAGGTGTCACCGCCATCTAGTGGCAGCGTGGGGAATGGCCGCCTTGGACAGCCTCCGCCTAAAGTGAGAGGCAGAGACACGGTCTATTTCGCAACTGACAATGAAAGATGAGAGAAAGACTGTTGAGTTTTATTTCATCATCGCCCGTTTAGGTCAAAGGAGATGCCACCTTGGCTCCCAGCTATCAATCAACTGGCAACACCCAAGGACCAGGCTGGGCTACATTTGCACATTCCATTTCAGCCCAGGTGGAGATGGAGACACTTATAAAGAACAGCTTTGAAATCTTCTTCGCCAGTATGATTCTCAGATGCCAAAGCCTCCAGGCCCTGAGAGGTCCGTATGAAACAGAAGAGCTATCCTGTGGTACCCTCTCCAAAGAAAAGAAAGAGTAAAAAAAAAAAATAGGCTTTTTTTTTGTTTTTTTGTTTTGTTTTGTTTTTTTGAGATGGAGTCTTGCTCTGTCGCCAGGCTGGAGTGTAACGGCGTGGTCTCGGCTCCCTGCAACCTCCGCCTCCCAGGTTCAAGAGATTCTTCTGCCTCAGCCTCCCGAGTAGCTGGGATTACAGGTGCCCACCACCATCCCCGGCTAATTTTTGTATTTTTAGTAGAGACGGGTTTCACCATGCTGGCCAGGCTGGTCTCAAACTCCTGACTTCATGATCCACCCACCTTGGCCTCCCAAAGTGCTGGGATTATAGGCATGAGCCACCGCACCAGGCAATAATAATTTTTATTTTTATTTTTATTTTTTTTTAATTTTTTTTTTTTTTTTTTTTTTTTTTTTTTTTTTTTTTTTTTTTTTTTTTTT
>NW_016107317.1:923221-928437 GCF_001604975.1 Cebus imitator | reverse complement strand
CGCAACTTCCGCCTCCTGGGTTCAGGCAATTCTCCTGCCTCAGCCTCCTGAGTAGCTGGGATTACAGGCACACGCCACCATGCCCAGCTAATTTTTTGTATTTTTAGTAGAGACGGGTTTCACCATGCTGACCAGGATGGTCTCGATCTCTTGACCTCATGATCCACCCGCCTTGGCCTCCCAAAGTGCTGGGATTACAGGCATGAGCCACCATACCAGGCGGCAGTAATAATTTTTTTAAAAAGCTTATTTATGTGCAGAAGGTGCATGACCTGAAGATGAGTTAACAGCCACAGCAGGGGGAGAAGGGGTGACAGGTACCGCTCAAATGGACAGCACCCTTCTGCCACCTGGCAAGAACAGGCATTCAGTGCAGAGCTGGACTGCTTGTGCAGACTCCAGAGACCACTGTGTTTTTTAGAAGGGAAACAACAGGGCCGGGCATGGTGGCTCAGGCCTGTAATCCCAGCACTTTGGGAGGCCAAGGCTGGTGGATTACAAGGTCAGGTTCAAGACTGGCCTGGCCAATATGGTAAAACCCCATCTCTACTAAAAATACAAAAATTAGCTGGGCATGGTGGTGCACCCCTGTACTCCTAGCTACTCAGGAGGCTGAGGCAGAAGAATCGCTTGAACCCCAGAGCTAGAGGTTGCAGTAAGCCAAGATCACACCACTGCACTCCAGCCTGGGCAACAGAGCGAGACTCCGTCTCAAAAAAAAGGGGAGGTTGGAAAAAAAGGGCGGGGGCCCAGAGATGATGCCATTTCTGGATCCTCCCTGACTTTAGAAGATGTTGATTGAGGAAGACAGCCATGGGGATAAAAGCTCCCACAGATCCTCTTCCCTAAAAAGAAAGGCCAGGCGCAGTGTCTCACACCTGTAATCCCAGCACTTGTGGGAGGCTGAGGCAGGAGAATCTCTTGAGTTCAAGACCAGCATGGGCAATATAGCAAGACGCCCATCTCTACAAAAAAAATACATTTTTTGTGTTTGTTTTTCAAGAAGTGATGCTCAGATTTTAAAACTTACTGTGACTATCCGTGTGAAGACCCATGCGTAGATCCTGTTTCATTTTTATACAAATTTGGTGAAAACGATGTTCTTGACACCCTGTGCTCCTTGCCCTTCCACAATTAAACCACACATGATTTCTGAAAAAATAAAACTAGCCAAGTGTGGTGGTACATGTCTGTGGTCCCAGCTACTCAAGAGACTGAGGCGATAGGACACTTGCGCATGGGAGATTGAGGCTGCAGGGAGCTGTGATTGGCCACTGCACTCCAGCCTGGGCCAGAGAGCTAGACCCTGTCTCAAAAAAAACTAAAAAAGAAAGCTGATCCAGAGAATTTTGCGATTTTATCTTTCACTCCTCCCCTGTTAACTGGCTAACTTGGTAAAACCCCGTCTCTATTAAAAATACAAAAATTAGCTAGGCGTGGTGGCACATGCCTGTAATCCCAGCTACTCAGGAAGCTAAGGCAGGAGAATCGCTTGAACCTGGGAGGTGGAGGTTTCAGTGAACTGAGATCGCGCCACTGCACTCCAGCCTGGGCAACAGAGCAAGACTCTATCTCAAAAAAATTTTTTTAAAGAAAGAAAAGAGGGGGAGAAAATATGTATTTCTTGAGTCCCTCACCTGTGATAGATAATGTATGTGAAACCACATTGCTTTCTTCTCACAACAAACCTCATTAGGTCACACCTCCTAGGAAAGACCAGAGAACCTGTGTCACTATGTGTCCTTCCCCCTTTTCAGTACAAAGCTTGGCTAATCTTAGTGCAAAGACTACCAACCAAACCTCTGTGGCATGTGAACATCCCCAACGCAGCACATCACCCGTTCACCTCTGCCGCCCTCACCACTGTCCCACTCTGGTTGTTCTTTTTGATGAGAAGCAGAGTATCAGGCTCTTAGGAGGAAACTTCCTGACTTAGCCACACATTTTTACGTGCCATTCAGTTTCCACATAGAGGGATTTTTTTTCCGTAACCAAAGAGAGATTTCCTATTGCTCTGCCCTACAGAGCTGTTTCTTGGATTAAGTCAGTTATCGTGGCTAGGTATCACGTCTTTGCCGAGAGACATTTGTGAACTAATTCTGTCAAATAGGGGATGTGGATTTGTCCTCTCCCATGACTAGACCTTGGGTGAAACATGAAACTGGCTTTGAGGTCTCCTCTCTGCCTTTCCTGGGCTGCCAAACCCCATTCCAAGGCAGCCGCTCCTTTGCCTTCCTGGAGTGAAGCCTCAGGCCCCATGACGATCCTGGCTCTCTCACCATTGACGGCCTCAAAACTTAGGGGAAACACACTTGTTTTAGAGGCAACAGAAGGAGAGACACATGGAGAGGGGTCAAGCACAAACGCAAAGGAAGTGAACCTTGAACTTCAGCTCCAAAAGGAAGCCCACTGGGCAGCCCGTGTTCTCTCCCCCAGCATCTAATGCCCACTGCTGGTAACTGCTGCCACCCCCAAGAAAGAGTGGCCAGCACATCTTTATTGCATATCCAGGTGAATAACTTATTACACGATGAACACACCTTCTTTAGGAGACCACGCCCAGTTCCAGAATGCAGCCGTGAATACAGTAAATCTGTTTACAGAGGCTGGGGTATAAGGAGCTGGGAGAAGAATCAGCACCAGGAGTTCAGAGTGAGACTCATCTGCAAATTCTCCTGACAAGGAGCAGCTGGGCCTGTGCTGGTGAAGTCTGAAAGAAGAACTCCTGGCAGAGCGTACAGGAAAATTAGGCCTGGGAATTGACAGTGAGTTTGGGGGTGGTGCAAATAGAGAGGAGTGACCTGTGAATTGGTGCTGGGGAGCTGCTGAGGCCCAACATGAAGCAGCATCAGAGAGGTGAGTAAATTTAGGATGATCTTTAGCCTCTCCTACCCAGGCAAAAAGGGTTGGGGATTGGGGGTGCTAGCAAGTTGGCTTCCAGTGTAGATTCAGGCCAGTGGACTGAGAGACAGGCCTTTGCTATGCTTGCTCAGATGTGTAGGTCTGCTCTGGGCCAAGCAATCCTCACAAAACCCACTGTAAGTTACAGGCACATGAGCCCGTGTGCACTCAGATGACCAGACCTTTAGTCCATGGAAAGTAACAGCAAAAGTAAGGGTCTAGGCTGGGAGCTGTGGCTCATGCCTGTAGTCCCAGCACTTTGGGAGGCGGAGATGGGAGGATTGCTTGAGCACAGGAGGTCGAGGCTGCAGTGGGCTGTGACGGCACCACTGCACTCCAGCCTGCGTGACAGAGCCAGAGCCTGTTTCAAAAAACAAAAAGTAAGGGTCTAAACTTGAGTTGCCTGAGACTCCCACTTAAAGAAGTATCCTAAGGATGAGACAAAAAAAAAAAAAAAAAACTACACTGCCACTGGTAACTGGAGTCTTATTAGCCCACATCAGCCCCAGCATGGAAGAATCGTGGTTGAGGCTGGGAGAGAGGCAAGCTGTTTCTGTGGCGTTTTGTACAGTTTTCTCAGAAGACTCAAGATTTCGTCCACCTCTCTTTGCGCTCCCACTGGGTCTGCCGCCTGACTGCGTTCGTCCCACTCTTCAGGACAGAGTTAACTGCCCTCTTTCCTTCCTTCATAGTCATTGTAAGGGCTCGACTGAGTGTGGGCCCGTGGGATGGAGAATTCCTTTTGGGGAGGCCGACTCTGAAAAGGAAAAACCGTATCGTGAAACCCACTCCAGTTCCCAGCCATTTCAACAGATCTCCAGTCTGGGCAGGAGTGTCGTTGCCTCCCCCTTCTCACAGGGCCCCCACCCCCAAGTCCTCTCTATGCCAAGCACTCACTCTTGCCCCCCAAACCCCATGAGGCTGATCATAGGAAAGAAGACCCATCATTCCTTCAAGTGGCCATCTAGGGATCATCAGAAGACCCATCATTCCTTCAAGTGGCCATCTAGGGATCATCAGAAGGGTAACATCATGTTTCCAAAGGATCAGTGCTCCTGAGGTGCTAATGACCTCAGGAGAAGGAGAAAAACATCAATTACCTGCAGCTGAAAATGTGTGGCATAGGGGGCATAGAGTGTGTCCCCTGTCTCTTCAAAACCTGAAACAGACGGAGAGAAGAAATTAAAGCATTGGGGCCCCCACCTGTGTTCACCCCGTTGTATCACTTATCACAGTGTGACATCTTGCCCGTTTAATTGCCTGTCTCTCCAGCAAACGTTACATTTCTTGGAGGGAGAGACTAGGTCCTCAAGGCTAAGACCAGGCACAAAGCAAACACAATATTGATTGAATGAATGAGTAACTATGATGACTTTTCAGAACTTCACCAGAGCCCCACCTCATCCTAGGATCTCTTCAAAAGCACATTTGAAGTCATAGAAACCAGTCTTTTCAGATACAGATCTGGCCAGAGGTGTACCTAGAGTGAATCTCACTGGGGATTTACCTATTTCCTTAACTGCCTGACAAGGAAAATATGTATATATTTGTATCATTTTCTTTGGGAAGAGGCAGGATTGATGAGCAACTGTTTTCTGTGTATTGGGAGAAAATCAGAGACTTGGGAACAGAAGGATAAATACATGCAATTGTCATGAATGCAGTTCAAAGAAGTCATTTATTTCCCATCAAATTTCCCTGCCCAATTTGCTGAACAAACACTTAAACATCTTTATGTAAGAGATTGTGAAACACCCAAGGATTAACCAGAATGATCCCTCCTTGCAGCAGATGCTGGAGAGTAAGAAACTTAAGACAGGTACATAAATAACGATGCAATAAGACAGACCCTGATAAGAGCAATTCAAAGTCCCATAGATGCACAGCGCGGAGCAATTACCAGGAGAGGCTGGGGAATGCCTGACCCTGGAGAAGGGCAGAAGAGGGAGATGGCCACGCCAGGCAGAGGACAGACACACCTGGAGCTCAGGCACAGGCAGGAAAGCACCGTGACATGGCTCATCTGGACTGACAGTGAAGCTTCAGAGGTCATCGGTTCCAACTGCGGCAGGGCTCAGGAAGGATTTGATGAGATGGGATGGATTGGAGGAGCCAGGGAGGAAAGTAAGCAGCAAAGCACAGAGGCCAGAGACATATTTTAAGGGAGAAAGCTGACCGTAGCCCCTAAAATGAACGCAGGAAGGAAGACTCATCAGTGAATGAGAATAGAGAGTCCAAGAGTAAGGTGACCGCATGAAGCCACAGGAACGGACAGGAGGGGCTGGGTGGTAAAATACCCCCTCCTCCCCTCCTCC
>NW_016107317.1:906515-923138 GCF_001604975.1 Cebus imitator | reverse complement strand
AGCTACGGTGAGAAGCACCAGGAAGTTCCACGCCTCAGGCTTAGGAGCAGAGGAAAGACCTATTTTTAGCTGGAGTTAAAAACATAGGCTTGGAGGTTCCTCATTCCTGTCCTCAAACAACCCACCTCCTGTGATTAGACTTAAAGGTCATTGTAAATCCTGGAGACCAATGAATAGGTCCCTACGAGCAGGGGCACTTTCTGGCCATCAGTTTAGCCTCTTTTGCTTATGAAAACAACACGAGAACACCTGGCTTCTCACAACTCCAGACAAAAGCAAAATCATTTGATTCTTTTTTGTTGTTGTTGTTATTTTGCCCAAGTTGGTCTCAAACTTCTGGGCTTAAGCAATCCTCCCTCCGCAGCCTCCCAGAGTGCTGGGATTACAGGCCTAAGCCACCGTGCCTGGCCTGAATCATTTGATTCTTGTATGTCCAATATGATCTGTTCCTTTCCATGGGCGCAGAAACACACACACAAAAATGTGGTTCTTTGCACTAAACCAGAATCCTTACTGCTTTGATGGAGATTTCCTGCTGGTTTGTGATAAAAGGGCTTTCTCCTTTCTCTGCTCTGTGATCAGTGCAGGAAATCGCGGCTTGGTTTTAGGCACTGAAATCTACATATTTCCAGAAGGACTGTCTCGTTCTCTTTTGCAAAAAACACAACCTCACCTACTTATTACTGGGAATTTGTCTCATTATCCCTTTTCCATTTCTTTGCTTCATCTTATTTTGATGCACAGAAACCTCTGAGGTGTCCTGCCCCACTGGAAAT
Source organism: Cebus imitator (assembly GCF_001604975.1). Lineage (NCBI taxonomy): Eukaryota > Metazoa > Chordata > Mammalia > Primates > Cebidae > Cebus > Cebus imitator. Next base: position 922,362 of record NW_016107317.1, on the reverse strand, counting down.
CATATCACAAGAAGGGGGAGGTAAGGAGGGTTCTCCCCTGCCTACACCAAATGTGCAAAGTTCTCAATCAAGACTCCAGAGGCCTGCTTCTGGTTCTACTTGTCTCTAACAGGTTGGATGATTTTAAGCAAGAGCTGAGCCTTAAGGAACGTTATCTATTCTATCAAGGGTATAATCTGGAAAATCTTGCACGTTCCTTACAGTTATAATATCCTGTGATTCTCCCCCACCTTTCTACAAGGGATTCTCTGCCTAGCCAGGCTGTGTCCATACCTTGAGTGATTTCCTCTTGAGAGTAGGCTCTGTTCTCCACACCATAGCTCTTCTTCATGAGTTGAGGTTTACAGAAAGCATCATCAACAGGGTAATCCATGGGGTTTCGTTGCTTTGTGAGCAGCCAGAACTCGGGACTGACATAAGCCAACAGGAACACCCAGCCATTGGCAGCCAAGGCAGAGCTGACGATGGTGTCATCCCACCGGCGGTCAAAGTCAGGAAGCAGGAGCAGAGTGATCCAGGCCACCCAGATGCCCACAGAGAGGAGCATGGTGAGGTAGATGTGGGCCCCATGTCTCTTCCAGCCCGCGAAGGAACCGCAGAAGGTGAAGGAGGACGTGAGGAAGGTCACCGCCATCAAGAAGAGGACGTAGATGAGCAGGAGGACAAAGTCTTCATTGCGATAAGGAGCGGAAAGCTCAGAAAAGACATTGATGTTGGTCCTATTCATGGTCAGGACAACGTATTCAATAGCGATGACATCCTGGACCAGGCTGAAGCCCACGGCCAGACCCAGAATCACCAGCAGGGAGAGGGGCTTCCTCCCACGGACGAGCTTGGTCAGATTGAGAGCATGGGCTAGGAGGCAGGAGAAGCAGATGGAAAAAAGGATCCCAAAGAGGAAGAAGCGTGTGGGCCCCGTGCTCCCATCCAGTCTGATGATGAAGGCGAAGGTGAGGCCAAAGACGCCCAACACACCCAGGAGGAAGAGAAACTGAGTAGGGAGCATCTTTCGCTTGTTGGAGTCCTGCACCTTGCCAATGAGGATCAGGAGAGCAAGCATGAAGGCCACCGAGGTCACAACCCCAGCTGCAGCCACGGTTTCCAGGACGATGCCCCAGGCTTCAGCCTTATCACAGAGTCTGTAGTACCTGGGGTTCAGGTTGTTGCGGCAACCATCAGGAGCTGTCGTAGTCATTCTGGACCTGCAGAAAAGCATTGTTGGGGTGGGGAGAAGGTGGTGAATCTCCTGACGAAGTCCTTAGACACAGAAGACTAAAAAAGGATTAGGAAACCAGTTTTGCATGTTTCGCCAGAGTTTTGCCTTTGAGCTCACTACACTAAGTAAAGCAACTAACTGTCCCCTACCTCCCGTAGTAAATTCTAAAACCTGATGAAGAACGGGAAGAAATCTCATATGTGCCTTCCCCCAGAATTAACTATATTAATGTTTACCTTAAAGCCAGAGAACCTAACACTCTGAAGAGGTATTTTGGAGCCTAATTGCAAAAAATATCACAGGACTGGGCATGTTGGCTCATTCCTATAATCCCAGCACGTTGAGAGGCCGAGGCAGGAGGATCATTTGTTCTCAGAAGTTTGAGACCAGACAGGACAACATAGCAAGACTCCATCTTTATATAAGAAAAATTAGCCAGGCATGGTGGCAAGCACCTGTAGTCCCAGCTACTCAAAAGTCTGAGGTGGGAAGATTGCTTGAGCCCAGGAGTTCAAGGATCAGTGAGCTATGATCACATCACTGCACCGCAGCCTGGGCAACAGAGCAAGACCCTGTCTCTTGAAATACATATATGTACATATTACAAATAACATGCCAGGCTGCCTGATATTTTTTGCTAGTGTTTTCTTAGCAATTAGCGAACATGGAATTATCTAAGCTTGAAGTTAACACTTTAATCATAATTTAGCAGCCTCTATCTTTGGGCCTGATCCAGTTATCATTTGTAAGCACCCGATTCTCTCATGGATAAGAGGAGTTATCTGGATGGTAGATTTTTCTACAGAAGGCCAAGCATTCCCTTCTGAGCCAGTGGCTGGGTCCTCTTCCTTGGCTCTCTGGTCTCATATTAGAATGATTCTGCCCCCCTCCTTAAGATTTGTAAAGATGGCTCCACTGATTCCAAAAGGTGGTGGAAGGCATCTTGCCTGTCATAACTAGCTGTAAATTGGCTACTGTAAAGAAGAATAGCACATAAACAGCAGGTAATACAACAAAAAATAATCTTCATAGCTAACATGTTCATTTTTAGTAGGGCTCCAATTTTTACTTCTTTTGGGGGGAGGGGGACAGAGTCTCACTCTGTCACCCAGGCTGGAGTGCAGTGGCACGATCTCGGCTCACTGCTACCGACACCTCCAGGGCTCAAGTCATTCTCCCCCCACCTCAGCCTCCTGAGTAGCTGGGACTATAGGCCTTCGCCACTACACCTGGCTAATTTTTATATTTTTTGTAGAGATGAAGTTTCACCATGTTGCCCAGGCTGGTCTCAAATTCCTGGGCTCAAGGGATCTTTTTGCCTCGGCCTCCCAAAGTGCTGGGATTACAGGTGTGAGTCACCCTTCCCGGCCTTGAATTTTTACTTCTAATCACTTTATGTATACGTTACTTACTTTAATTTCATCGCAACCCTATGAGGTAAAATTATTATCCCTATTTTACAGATGAGAAAACTGAGGCAGAGAGAAGTCAAGTTACGTGCCCAACATCATGCAACCGGGAAATGGTAAAGCCAGGATCTAAATCCAGGGTGTCTGGTGCCAGGATCCAGGCTTTCAAGTACTCTATGTGCCCCCTCTCAAGCTGCCCTTAAAATGTGACCTGAGATATCCTTCTCTCTCTCCTTTTCTCTCCCTCTTTTTCTCTCTCCCTACCCCTCCCCTCACAGATGCTCTTTAGGACCCTGGTTCCACTCTCCTAGTTCAGCCCCAGGAGGATAGGACATCCCAGGCGATGGACCCTCCACAAAGCGAGTAATCTACTTATTCAGATAATCAGGAATCCACCGGCTGTATAACAGTTTACTTCCCATATATCTGTCCTTAATCTGTCAGGAGAAAGGCTTCTTTCTCTGCTCCTACAACCTCCGTGTGAATTTTAGACCCAGCTCTTTGCCCGTATCCTTAGGAAATCTAAATCCTCAGGATTCAGGGCACAAGTGGGAAGATAAATTGGGAAACTGGAAAAGAGAAAGGAGTGTCCCCATTTCCTCAAAGCACATGGCTTGAAAATTCCAAAGTGAATGTGGAGCAAGGTGTTGAGATTCGACAGGGCTAGACATAGCGACAGTCCAGTTTCTCTCTTTTTTTTTTTTTAAAGAAGAAAGGGAAGGGCTAGTCCAGTTTCTCAACAATTTTGTTCCAATTATTTTAATGCTTATTTAAGTGTCTTCTACACTATTCTTTTTGTTGTGTTCCATGCTTTTTGGGCATGGAATTTTTTTTTTTTTTTTTTTTGTTTTTTTTTATCTTATTTCTTTATGCAGTGATTCTTTTTTTTTTTTTTTTTTTTTTGAGTTTTTCGTTTCCCAGTGGGATTGTTCACATGGCAGTAAAAAGTTTTGAATGAACTAGAAGAGAACCACAGTGGGGCAGGAAAGAGGCCAGAGTTAGAGGAAGGGAAGGCTCCCGGAGGTCACCTCCAGCCCTAAAGAGGGACAGAGAGGATGCAGCAAGAAATCCAAAACAAGAGGAAGGACTGGGGTTGGGAAGCAAGAAAAGGTGCAAAGCATCCGCTGAATCCTGCCTCTTTCCTCAGAGCAGAAAAAACAGCTCGGAAAAAGCAATCTTCTTGGGAGGCCGAGGCGGGTGGATCCCGAGGTCAGGAGTTTGAGACCAGCCCGACCAACATCTCTACTAAAAATACAAAGATTAGCCAGGCATGGCGGTGTGCTCCTGTAATCCCAGCTACTCAGGAGGCTGAGGCAGGAGAATTTCTTGAACCCACGAAGCAGAGGTGCAGTAAGCAGAGATTATGCCACTGCACTCCAGCCTGGGAGACAGAGCAAGACTCCATCTCAAAAAAAAAAATACACAAAATTATTTTTTGTTAGAAGAGATAGTCATCTTACCAAAATTACTTAATTCCTATAGCAAGTAAGAAAAGATTATATATATGTATATATATATGTAATATATACATATGCATACATATGTATGATGCATATGAATATCATGTGTATACATCACACTATTATAGTGTTAGTGTAGTGTGTTAAAATGACACCAGATATAGCTTACAGTAATAGTGTATTGTGTTAAGGTGAGACCAGATATAGCTTAAATCAATTTTCCTGAATTTTAATAAAATTTGCCTCTCCAAGCTTAACTTTATTTATTTATATATTTATTTATTTATTGGTGGGGGAGATGGAGTCTCGCTCTGTAGCCCGTGCTGGAGTGCAGTGGCTCAATCTCAGCTCACTGCAACCTCTGCCTCCTGAGTCCCGGTTCAAGCAATTCTCCTGCCTCAGCTTCCTGAGTAGCAGGGATTATAGGCACGTACCACCGTGTCGAGCTAGTTTTTTTGTTTTTGTTTTTTTTTTTTTGTATTATTAGTAGAGACAGGGTTTCACCATGTTGGCTAGGCTGGTCTTGAACTCCTGACCTCATGATCCACCTGCCTCAGCTTCCCAAAGTGCTGGGATTACAGGCGTGAGGCACTGTGCCCAGCCAACTTTATTTTATATAGTCATTCATTCAACAAATATTTACCAAGCATCACTATGTGCTGCACACTGCTTTAGGCACTCAATGGTAAAGGGGGAAACAGACACATTCCCTACCACAGTAGAAGAGAGAGATGGATGGCACCTGTCACTATGGCCATGGGTCTCCCACCTCCTTCCTCACAGTGGATCTGTCACCTGCACACTCTGCCCTCCTGGAATCTACACCACAGCCAACTCCTATCACAAGCAGAGCACAAAGAATGGGTTATGCTTCACCTCTGCAGGGCAGTGCAGAATGAGAAACAGGAAGAAAAAGGCAAATGAGGTTCAGATATAGGCAGCCCCTGCAATCCAAGCACCCAAGTCTGATCCGCTTGCCTTCAAATGTCCCTCTTTGACATGAGTAAGGGGAGGTATGAGGGCTCTCCCAGGCTACAGCATGAATGTGGAAGAGGAAGACCCTGTCTCATTCAAGGGCTTCAGGAAAGGAACCCAGGCCCTGGGCACTTCACTTCCTCTCTCCACACCTGGAGGGCAGATTAATCACCAGGTGTGGTCTCACAGGAAAGGCATTTCCCTCTTCCCTTTATTCTCTCACTCCCCCGCCCCTCCCTGCCAATTGCTCCTTCCCCACCCATCAAGGTATTGCTGTTTGTGGACAGGTAGTTGTTATCATAAGTACCTGATAGTTAATGAAGGACTTTGAACCTGATGACTCTAAATCTTGACAGAGATTGATGAGGTGTTTGCCTCAAGGACCCTTATGGTACTGGACAGATAGGCATTAAGGCAGAGCCCCCATCTAGAACCTACAGGCTTCTCTTCCTGTGTAGCTGTGCAGGAGGGGCCTTCTAGGACCCACAGACCAGGATCAAACAAGAACAATGGCAGTGGATGTGAAGAGAATAAAACAACGGCTGGGCACAGTGGCTCACGCCTGTAATCCTAGCACTTTGGGAGGCCGAAGCAGGCGGGTCACAAGGTCAGGAGTTCGAGACTAGCCTGGCCAATATGGTGAAACCCCATCTCTACTAAAAATACAAAAATTAGCTGGGCGTAGTGGCACGTGCCTGTAAACCAAGCTACTCAAGAGGCTGAAGCAGGAGAATGGCTTGAACCTGAGAGACGGAGGTTAGAGTGAACTGAGATTGCACCTCTGCACTCCAGCCTGGTGACAGAGCAAGACTCCGTCTCAAAAAAAAGAAAAGAAAACACCAATTTCCCCAAATTTCACCTCCACCTCCCACCTCCCAATCATGCAAGAGGGATAGAGAAACAGTTCTTGAAGTGCCTTTAAAACATTTAGGCCAGGTGCAGTGGCACATGCCTTTAGTCCTAGCACATTGGGAGGCTGAAGTGGGCTGATCGCTTGAGCCCGGTTCAAGACCAGCCTGAGCAAGATGGTGAGACCACTGTCTCCAGAGAAATAAAAATTTCAATAGTAGCCAGGTGTGGTGGTGCACACTTGTAGTCCCAGCTATTCGAGGCTGAGGTAGGAGGATTGCTTGAGCCCAGGATTTTAAGGCCGCAGTGAGCTATAATCATATCACTGCAATTCAGCCTGTGAGACAGAGCGAAACCGTATCTCTATTTTTTTTTTTAATTAAAAATTAAAGCTGGGCGCGGTGGCTCACGCTGTAATCCCAGCACTTTGGGAGGCTGAGGTGGACGAATCACCTGAGGTCAGGAGTTTGAGACCAGCCTGACCAATATGGTGAAACCCCATCTTTGAAAAAAATTAAAAAAAAAACAAAAATTAAAAAAAAAGCTTACTAGTGTTGTCATTATTGAAAGTTTTATAATGGAGTCTCATCTATCCATCACTTCATTTCAAAAGTTATTACTGTATGGCCAATTTACTTCATCTGAATTCCCTACCCCACTCCCTATTTTTAAACAAGTCCCAGACATCATATAATTTTATCTATAAATAGTATGTGGTTTTTTTTTTCTTTTCGAGATAGATTCTCGCTCTGTCATCCAGGGTGGAGTTCAGTGGTGTGATCGTGGCTCACTGGAGCCTTGACTTCTTGGGCTCAAGGTAACTTCCCACCTCAGCCCCCCTAAGAAGCTGAAAGTATAGGTGCATGCCACCACACCTGGCTAATTTTTTAATCTTTATTTTTTGTAGAGATGGAGTCTTGCTATGTTGCCCAAGCTGTTCTTGAACTCTTGGCTTCAAAGGATCCTTGCCCCTCGGCCACCCAAAGTGCTGGGATTACAGGCGTGAGCCCCCATGTCCAGCCTAGAATGTTTCTGTAAAAGAAAAAAACTCCTTCTTAACCATACTTTCATAACTAACAAGAATCTTTTACTATCAACTATCTAGTTAGGATTCATATTTCCAAATTCTCTCACAAATGCCTTTTCAAAAAAAGCCTTCTTAGTAAATGTTTTTAATCCAGATGACTAATTAGTTTGGAATTTTCATTCTTAATTCACCTCTGTTGGCGTCCCCCACCCCTTCCCTAGCCTCATAGGGATTGCTCAACAAGTGTTCTGAGTACGTTGAATTTAGTCAGAGGAAAATAAAACTCACTGGAGTTATTAATAAGCAAGTCTGCATTGAAGGGGTGCCAGGTTGCCCAGAGAATGACCCAGGCAAGGGAAAGACACTGGAAGAGAAGGGCAGTGTTCTGAAAAACCGAAAAGGATTTCTAGAAAGAAACATTTGAGAGGAACAAGAGAAGTGATCAGCATTTGGGAATGTGAACCGTCCAGAGGCAGAGAAACGGCCTGGGAGAGGAGCAAGGGCTGGAGCAGTGAGGAGAAAAGAGAATGAGACTTGCAGTTGTTCAGACGTTATTTGTAACCAAAGTCAAGGGAAGGGAGATCTAGAGTCCCATCAACAAAGAACGTGCTGCTATAAAGACCGCCGGGCACAGTGGCTCACACCTGTAATCCCAGCACTTTGGGAGGCCGAGGCGGGCGGATCACCTGAGGTCGGGAGTTCAAGACCAACCTGACCAACATGGAGAAACCACATCTCTACTAAAAATACAAAATTAGCCGGGCGTTGTGGAACACAAACTGTAATCCCAGCGACTCGGGAGGCTGAGGCAGGAGAATCACTTGAACCTCCGGGAGGCAGAGATTGCAGTGAGCACCATTGCACTCCAGCTTGGGCAACAAGAGAGAAATTCCATCTCAAGGAAAAAAAAAAAAAAAGACCAAATGGACCCCACCCCTTCACTTGACGTAGAGGTCCTTTCCTCCAGGGTAGTTTTTCTCTTTTCTTTTTTTTTATGCCCAAGTCTGATGAGACACGATCTCATAAATTCTCTCAGCCTTTCCTCCCATAGCACTTATTACACAATCCAGCCTGTCAGTAAGTCTGTCTCCCTCTAGACTCAAAGGCTCTGTGCAGGCAGAGACTGAGTCATTAAACGTTTTCTCTCCCAGCCACTTGCCTAGCACCTGATGCTCAGAAAATGCCTAACCAGAATGAATGAGGCAGCAAGAGAATAGTGCCCAGTGTGTGGGGTAAGGGGGGAGTCATGAGCAGGACGGGCTGTTCACGAGATAGGGTAGGGTGGGCTGGGCCTGGTTTCCTCTCAAGCCGCGGGGCTGCTATCCTTAGTTCTACCCACCCTTCCTCCCACCCTCCTTCTCACGATGACTGCCAAAAATTGCACTTTGGGTCTGAGATTAGGAGCGCCTAGCCACGTCTGAACCCTGCTCCTATCTTATTGGCGGCAGGTGGCTCCCAGGAAAGCATGGATCCTGAGGTTTTTCTGGTAAGCAGGGAGGGATTAACTGGGATCCAGACATGTGCTCCACCCAGTACTCAGTGACTAAACCCTGCGCTTCGGAGGAAGATGGTAATGTTTCAGCATGAGTAGCCTCTGGCCTCGGGCATGAGCAAAGGACTTTGAGTATGAGGATGAGACCCTCTTCACTTCTTCCAGCTGCTAAAAGTTAACACACAGCCATCCAATAATACAAGGATGCTCACAGCTGAGACCCTGGAATCACTTGGTGCTATCTTAAACCCTTTTGGAAAGAGTCTAGGCATGAAAGAAAGGTTTAATCAACCAGTGGAACTGGGGGCAGTGGTTCACGCCTGTATTCCCAGCACTTTGGGAAGCCAAGGTGGGCAGATCACTTGAGGTCAGGAGTTCGAGACCCACCTGGCCAACATGGTGAAACCCCGTCTCTACTAAAAACACAAAAATTAGCCAGGCGTGGTGGCACACACCTATAACCGCAGCTACTCAGGAGGCTGAGGCATGAGAATCACTTGAATCCAGGAGGCAGAGGTTGTTGTGAGCCAAGATAATGCCACTGCACCCCAGCCTGGGGGACAGTGAGACTCTGTCTCAAAAAAAAAAAAAAAAAAAAGCAATGGGAGGGAGGGAGAGCGAAAAAGAACGAAAAAGAAGAATAAGGACAAGAGGAAGAGGGAGGAGAGGAGGAGGGGGAGGTCACTTCTTGGGCTCAACTCCAAGCCCTCTGTTCTTCCTCCCCTTTAGGGAGAAGGGGTTTCAGCTTCGGGGCTGTGTGGACGTAAGTCACCTGACCTCTCAAAGCCTCCTCTCATCTATAAAATGCAGGACACACTGCTGAACTAGGTGGTCTCAGCTCATGTTCAGCTCCACCGTTCGCCCATCTGGAGAGCTTCGTGCACACACCTTCCAGATCTCTTTCTTTCTACCCCTCACCCTCATTCTTGCCCCATCTCCTGTCATTAAGAGTATGTGCCACAAACTCCTATCCAAACTCAAAGCCAGGGCTGGAGGTGAGGTTGAAGGGCCTGAAGAAGAGGCGCACCAGGGGACTGCCCACCTGAAGGACAAAGCCAGAGGCTCCTGGAGCAGTGCTGACCCTGGACGTGGCCTTGACTGACACAGCATTGACCACCGTGCAGGGACAAACATCAACATGTCATGAGCCTCCCACCTTGGGTTTCTGACCCAAGACTCCTCTTCACAACCAGAGAGATGGGAAAAGTGTCTAGAGTTGCCTATGCCTAGGCCTGTAAGGTTGCCCACGCTGATTCTGTGCAGCCTTTCCCAGAGCATCTGAGAATGAATCACCTGAGACCCTGAACTTTGCAAAGACAAACTGATTTTGTCTTCCTTCCTATGAGATTTCTCTCATTCTGTCAAAATGTGTCTTCACACCAGCCCAGCCCTGAAAATGTGTGACTTTCAAGCATCTTTATTTTCTCTCTATTCTCAAATTGCTACATTCAATCAGTAGTAATAACAACAGTCACGATGTAATAATGAATAAGAATAATGACAGCCACTGTCACCTCCTGAGTCCTATTATGAGTCAGGCACTATGCTGTGTCATTATATGTTTTTACACATATTCTCTCATTTATGTACTTTACACCCATTATCTCATTTAATTTCCTACAACCCACTTTAGAGGAGAGAAACCTAACTCAGAGGAAGGTACACGTCCAGTGTCACATGGTCAGAAGAACAGCTGTTTATGAGTAGTCACAATCATAATTCAGTCTTCCTTTTTATTTCTAAATCACTGTCATCATCTCTAGAGCATCTCCCCTGACCCCAACTCCCTCCATTCAATCCACCTTATAGTCAAGCATTGCCTTGCTGAGAAGTCTCCAAAACAGGCAACCCTGGCCCGGCGCGGTAGCTTACGCCTATAATCCCAGTACTTTGAGAGGCCGAGATGGGAGGACCATGTAAGCCCAGGAGTTTGAAAACAATCTGGGCAGCAAAGTGAGCCCCCAGCTGTACAAAAAAAATTAAAAATTAGCCAGGTGTGCTGGCACACACCTGTGATCCACCTACCCAGAGGGTGAAGCAAGAGGATTGCCTGAGCCCAGGAACTCGAGGCTGCAATGAGCTACGATCATGCCGCTGCTCTCCAGCCTGGACAACAGAGCAAGACTCTCTCTCTAAACCAAAAATTAATTCAATAAATCAATAAAAATAAAAGTGTGGCCACTGCCTTTGGGAGAAACAATTATCACACTGACATACAACGAAGAGGGTATGGAATACACCAGGAATGCTGAAGATGCATGGAAGAAAACAGTGACCCATTCTACCTAGTGGGTTTTTTTTTTGGTTTTTTTGTTTGTTTGTTTGTTTGTTTTGAGACGGAGTTTCGCTCTTGTTACCCAGGCTGGAGTGCAATGGCGCGATCTCGGCTCACCGCAACCTCCGTCTCCTGGGTTCAGGCAATTCTCCTGCCTCAGCCTCCTGAGTAGCTGGGATTACTGGCACACGCCACCATGCCCAGCTAATTTTTTGTATTTTTAGTAGAGATGGGGTTTCACCATGTTGACCAGGATGGTCTCCATCTCTTAACCTTGTGATCCACCTGCCTTGGCCTCCCAAAGTGCTGGGATTACAGGCGTGAGCCACCACGCCTGGCCCTTAGTGGGGTTTTTTTAAATGTTTTTAATGCTTTAGAGAAGACAGCAGGGAGACGAGGCATGAAAGATGAACAGGAAATGGTAGGAGATTTTTATGAAGGTAGAAGAGACAGGGCTTGGGGAATGGAGAAGCCCAGGTTAGCTCCCAGATTTCTGGCTTAGGCAACTGAGTGGCACCATTGTCACAGCCTAGAAATTCAAGCTTGCAAGAAGAGATGGTAAGTGTAGCTTTGTTGGGTCTTGGATACATTTGCAACCTGCAAGTGGAGCTCCAGGAATAATAAGAGCCAAAAGAGCCAAGTCCTCCTGAGAGTGTACTCTGAGCCATACATGGTTTTCTTTTCTTTTTTTATCCCTCTTTTTTTTTTCTTTTGAGACAGACAAGGTCTCTCTGTCACCCAGGTTGGAGTGATGCAATGGCATAATCATAGCTCACCGCAGATTCGACATCCCGGGCTCAGGTGATCCTCCTGCCTCGGGCTCCAGAGTAGCTGGGACAGACAGGTGCACACCACCACACCTGGCTACTTTTTGTGTTTTTTGTAGAGGTGGCATCTCGCTATGTTGCCCAGGCTGTGCTTGAACTCCTGAAGCTCAGGTGATCCGCCTGCCTTGGCCTCCCAAAGTGCTGGGATACAGGCACGAGCCATTCATGGTTTCATTTACTCCTCACAACAACCCTATTATTATGCCTCCTTTTAACAGCTGAGGAAACTGAGGCACAGAGAAATTACATAACTCGCCCAAGATTACATGGCTCTTAAAAGCCACGCTCCTTGACACTGGGTTGTGCTAACTGTCTCTGGGCCTTGGGCATGTGGGTTGGTGCTCAGGAGAGGTTTGCGCTGTAAGCACAGACTGGCAGTCATCACCTAGAGGTGGTATCTGAAACCTTGAGACAAGATCACACAGGAAGCCAGGGAGAAAACCATGCGGAGCACCAGCTTAGCTAGGTAGGGGTCCACAAAAGAGGTTAAAAAGGAATGATCAGCCGGGCGTGGTGGCTCATATCTGTGATCTCAGCACTTTGGGAGGCCGAGACGGGTGGATCACCTAAGGTCAAGAGTGAGAGACCAATCTGGCCAACATGGTGAAACCATCTCTACTAAAAATACAAAAATTAGCTGGGCATGGTGGCACACACCTGTAGTCCCAGCTACTTGGGAGGCTGAGGCATGAGAATCGCTTGCGGGAGGCAGAGGTTGCAGTAAGCTGAGATCACGCCACTGGGCTCCAGCCTGGGTAACAGAGTGAGACTTGTTCTCAACCAAAAAAAAGCGTATTTGCTCCTTTTTGTCTGTCATGACAGATCCAGCCTCAATTTGAGCTTCAAGGGCCTTTCTCCAACTGGTCCTCCCACCTAGCTCCTCCTTCCTTCTTAACTCCCCACTCCACCTCTATGGAATTTGGGTTCATCTAAGGTCTTCTCATGCTCTTTACCCCAACACATGAATTATTCTCCTAACCAGAAAGATCCTCTCCCTCCTATTTATGGTCCGCTTAACATATTTCTGCAAAACTTTGCCCAAGATTTAACCTCTATCATGAGTTTTTAAATTTTTTTTTAGATGGAGTCTCACTCTGTCACCCAGGCTGGAGTACAGTGGCATGATCTTGGCTCACTGCAACCTCCGCCTCCTGGGTTCAAGCAATTCTCCTGCCTCAGCTTCCAGAGTAGCTGGGATTACAGGAGGCTGCCACCACGCCCAGCTAATTTTTGTATTTTTAGTAGACACGGAGTTTCTCCATGTTGGTCAGGCTGGTCTTGAACTCCCAACCTCTGGTGATCCACCCACCTCGGCCTCCAAAGTGCTGGGATTACAGGTGTGAGCCACCGAGCCCGGCCTTTTGTTTTGTTTTGTTTTTGAGACATAGTCTCGCTCTGTCACCAGGCTGGAGTGCAATGGCATGACCTTGAATCACTGCAACCTCCGCCTCCTGGGTTCAAGCAATTCTCCTGCCTCAGCCTCCCCAGTAGCTGGGACTACAGGCGTGCGCCACCATGCCCAGCTAATTTTTGTATTTTAAGTAGTGACAGGGTTTCATCATGTTGGTCAGAATGGTCTCAATCTCTTGACCTCGTGATCCACCCACCTCAGCCAGCCTCCCAAAATGCTGGGATTACAGGCATGAGCCACCACACCCGGCAATTATTATTATTATTACTATTAATCCTACAGCTTTTTTTTTTTTTAAGACAAAGTCTTGCTCTGTCGCCCAGGCTGGAGTGCAATGGCACATTCTCAGCTCACTTCAGCCTCAGCTCCCACGTTCAAGCAATTCTTGAGTCTCAACCTCCTGAATAGTTTGGATTACAAGAGTGTACCACCACACCTGGCTACTTTTTGTATTTTTAGTAGAGTCAGGGTTTTGCTATGTTGGCCAAGCTGGTCTCAAACGCCTGGGCTCAAGGGATCCTCCCACCTCGGCCTCCCAAAGTGCTAGGATTACAGGATTACAGGTGTGAGCCATTGCACCTGTACATAATCCTATTGCACTCTAAATGTGTTGATCTCTTCATAGTTTTTACAATTAAATATTTCTTGGCACTCAAGTTTTTCCATATCTGTTTTATATATTACAAATTAATATCAGTGCTGAGCTGCCTGTCAGATAACAACCTTCTTAAGAACATAGGGCAAATCTTCTATTTGTTGATATCCCCTCTACTCTGTAGTCTACACAGTAGTTGCTGAGCAAATGCTTTGGACTAAGACTGAGTGCTGAATATTTGCCCAAAGCAAGTTATTTATTAGCAAGTGTGAGTAATGGGGAGGAACATTTTTTGAAGATGAATATGTGCTGATCCTAATCCTCATATTTCTACTCAGGCTGAGTTCTTCTAAGGGAGAAATCCCACAGAAATCCCTCTGCCCTTGATAAAGGATTAGTTATAAATACAAAGCATCTACAAGGAAATCTCCAGGATCACCTATTCTGGGTAGCCATCCCAATTCTGATGACAAATGTGATTAATCGACTGGGTGCGGTGGCTCATGCCTGTAATCCCAGCACTTTGGGAGGCCGAAGCAGGCAGATCACCTGAGGTCGGGAGTTTGAGACCAGCCTGACCAACATGGAGAAACCCCGTCTCTACTAAAAATGCAAAATTTTCTGGGCGTGGTGTCGGGTGCCTGTAATCCCAGCTACTCGGGAGGCTGAGGCCGGAGAATCATTGAACCCAGGAGGCGGAGGTTGCAGTGAGCCAAGACCTCACCATTGCACTCCAGCCTGGGCGACAGAGGGAGACTCCATCTCAAAAAAAAAAAAAAGTGATTAATCATAGCAATAACTTATGAATAACATCTGAATAACATCACTGAATTGAGTTTCTATGTAATAATCAGAGAAAATAAGTCATCACAGCCAGATCAAAACAAGTATAACCGCAATGTTCATCCTGATTTCTGCACTTCCAGGTAGCTCCCTGGGATTATTACCATCTTCCTCTTCTTCTAAACGAAGCATGTAGATTTGACTAATGTAAATATAAAATGAAATACTGGAAATCATTTTTTTTAAATAAAGCTTAATATTTTGAGTGAAGTTTCTAAATCTTTTTTTTTTTTTTTTGCCATGACTCAGATGGTTCTAAATCTCTTATGCCCAGAATTCTAAGAAATAAAATTTCCAGAAAATAAGAAAATAAAGTGACATCCTCTGCTGGTATACTATCTTAAAACTCTCAAAGATCCCTTCATTTAAATATCTTATTCCAATACGTGAGGGTAATATTCATTGGATCCTACAAGTTCAAAGCTAAACCAATCACCTCTCCTTACAAGCTTATCTTTAGAAGCCCCATGAATTGCATTGCCATCTACTCAGTTGCCTAGCAGATCTACAAATATGATATATACTGTCTAATGTGGGAGGAGTTGGGGATGAGCAAACCATATGGCCTAAAATTAGATGACAATAACAAGGAATTATTATTACAACAAATGTAAATGGTAACTGCTTTATTTTGGAAAAAAAAAAGACTAAACTATATTATATCTAGAAGAACCTAACCTAAAACAAAAAGATACACAAGAGTTAAAAGCAAAAGAATAGAAAGAAATTAAAATAAATTCAAAAAGAATACTAACAGATACTATTTAACAAGTGTTATGTGTAGACACAAAGTTAAATAGGCTGTTCAAGGTAAAATAAGCAGAAGTTGAGGTTTTAATATCATACAAAATTGTAATTAAAGCAAAAAGGTATTATATGGACCAAAAAGCCTGTGTTACAATAATTACAGATGCTCTACACTGAAGACAAAACCATAGTAAACTTTCATGCGCCAACTAATATAGCACCAAAATACATAAAACAAAAACTGCTGAAGGCTGGGTGTGGTGGCTTACCCCTTAACCCCAGCACTTTGGGAAGTGGAGGCAGGAAGATTGCTGGAGCCCAAGAGTTTGAGACCAGCCTAGGCAACCCTGTGAAACCCCATCTCTACAAAAAATTTAAAAATTAGTCAAGTGTATTGGTGGGTGCCTGTAGTCCCAACCTCTCAGGAGGCTGAGGCAGGAGGATCACTTGAGTTTCGGAGGTGGAGGTTACAGTTAGACAAGACTGTGCCACTGCACTCCAGCCTGGGCAGCAGAGAGGAAGACCCTTTCAAGAAGAAGAAGAAGGAGAAGGAGAAGGAGAAGAAGGAGAAGGAGAAGGAGAGGAAGAGGAAGAGGAAGAAGGAGAAAGAGAAGGAGAAGGAGAAGGAGAAGAAAGAAGAAAGAAGAAGAAGAAGAAGAAGAGGAAGAAGAAGAAAGAAGAAGAAGAAGAAGAAGAAGAAGAAGAAGAAGAAGAAGAAGAA
>NW_016107317.1:865607-906295 GCF_001604975.1 Cebus imitator | reverse complement strand
AGGAGAAGGAGAAGGAGAAGGAGAAGGAGAAGGAGAAGGAGAAGGAGAAGGAGAAGGAGAAGGAGAAGGAGAAGGAGAAGGAGAAGGAGAAGGAGGAGAAGGAGAAGGAGAAGGAGAAGGAGGAGAAGGAGAAGGAGAAGGAGAAGGAGAAGGAGAAGGAGAAGGAGAAGAAGAAGAAATGTACAGACCATATAGTTTGACCACAGTGCAATAAAAATAACAATGAAAGAAGAAACAAACACCCTGAACTACTTGGAAAGTCAAAGACTCCTCAAGCAAAAATACTATTCAATTTATTGTTTACTATATCACTATATTAATTCCTCAGCTTAATCTGGGGACTTAAATTCAAAAAGAATACTAACAGATACTTATTTAGTCCCCATATTAAGCTATTTAGCAGTGGACCCAGAATGAGACGAATAAAATCACACTGTCAAAATTGTTCTTCATACCCTGTTGTCTTAAATAACCATTAAAGACTAGAATACAAAAAAGCAGGTTCTAAAGAGGACTCCCAAGGTGATGTGTGCAGATAGAGAGGGGCTAGACTCTAAACACAGGAGAGGAAATTGGGGGTCTCCACAACACCCCTATAGGGAACTCAGGCCCAGGCCCTTGCGGGGTCACAGTTCCATGTTCCCACAGAGCTGGGAGGAGAAATCAGTCGTCCTGGCTCAAGGTTGAGCACTCTTCCCAGGAAACCAAAGGGTTCTGTTCATTCCATTCAGCCCTCGCCACACTCTTGGAGGTGCCACTGGTCTCCCACATGGCACCTCTCCCAGCCCTTCCTTCCCCTCATTCCTTCCCTCGCCTAGCAGACACCAGCAGGAAAACCTGGAGGGTGGGTGCCACCCACTGCCCTCACCCCTCCCATGGTCCCTAGCCCACATTGTATCTGAAGTGGCTCAAGTGTTCCCCTTCAGAAATGAACCCTCCGCAGTGGCTGATTGGCCGAACCCTTCAACAGGTGTGGTGTTTACACAAGCCTCTGAGGAGAAAATCAGCCTGGAAAGATGTCAGGAATGAAAAGTCCTTCAAATTCCTTGATTCTGAGCAGGTTTCAGCTGTTGGCTAGCCTTTCCCATGGATGTTTAGAGCTATGTGCTAGCCTTTCCCACGGATGTTTAAAGCTATTTGCCAGCCTTCCCTGTGGATGTTTAAGGGACCATCCTGAACAGCATCTAGGGAATTCCCAAGTCCTATCTTTAGAGTTGGTGGTGGAAGGTGAGCTCTCAGTGCACATTCAACTTCCATCTGTCCCGGGTTCCTGAGCAACTCCAGGGACATCAGAGTGGAACTGACCACCACACACATCAAGAGAAAAGGGATGGGCTTCTAGATCTAATTCCCCAAACTCAGAAGGGTTCTTTGCAGCATGTGGGTAAAGAAGCAGCTATCCGCTGGGCGCGGTGTTCACGCCTATAATCCCAGCACTTTGGGAGGCTGCGGCGGGCGGATGGCCTGAGGTCGGCAGTTCGAGACCAGTCTGGCCAATATAGAGAAATCCTGTCTCTACTAAAAATACAAAATTAACCGGGCGTAGTGGCACACGCCTGTAATCTCAGCTATTCTGGAGACTGAGGCAGGAGAATCGCTTGAACCCGGGAGGCGGAGGTTGTGGTGAGCCGAGATCATGCCGTTGCACTCCAAGCTGACCAACAAAAGCAAAACTCTGTCTCAAAAAAAAGTAGCTGTCCCCGTGTCCTCCTCCTGCCCCTGCCACTTGTTTCCCACTCCCCCTCCAGTCCCAGGCCCTTCGCGTCCTTTGAGATCTTTCTCCCGCTATTCTTTTCCTTCAGAGTAATCCCAGAGCTACTCACCTCTGCCTGGCTGTATTCCACCTACTCAAAGTTTGTAGAATGTGTCCGAGTAGAAACGGTTACCCTAATTATCTCTTTGTTCTCCGACTCTGTCTTAGCCTGGGAAACCCGCAACGAAAAAAATAATCCTGAGATGTTAAACTAGAGGAACTGTTTCCAAGGGAATTTTTTTCTCATAGCCAACTCTATTCCATTACCAGGATTTCTCTCCTCTTCTACCCCACCCCTCCCAACGCCTCGCTCTCCCCAGGCGATTTAAATCCGGGGGCCCTCGCGCGCTGGGCTCCCGGCGCCTCACTCACCCTAGTGCCTAGGCTTTGGCCGTGAACTTGGTGCGGCTTCCCGCGCGCAAGAGGGCAGCAGGCGAGCCCCTCAATGCTGGGGGAGCCCTCGGGCAGCTATCCCGCCCTCGCGCGCAGAGCAGTTATAAAGGCGGCCCTCGCTGGAGGGAGGGAGCCAGCGAGGGGTGAGCAGAGGGACAAGGGGCGGGGGAGGGTCGGGGAGAGGACACGCCTATTCCAGTTCCACGGCACTTCATGCTATTATGAAAATAAAGTCCCCGTGCCAGGGAATGACCCAGAAGCCGTCTGACGTCAGAGGCACAGTCACCCCTGGAAGCGGGGCGGGGGTGACCACCCCGGCCCCGCCCAGCGCATCGAACTCCTCAGGGACGCGCGCACGCGCTGGTCCCACGCCGCGGGTTAGAGAGCGGAGCCGGAGCAGACCTGCTCCACACGGGCCCCGCCGGCTGTCACCTCCCGGGGGAGCCACACCCGTCTCTCCGCAGGCACTGCCGTCCACCCGGGGCAAGGGCCGAACCCGCGAAACTGCAGCAGCTCCGCGGTGAAGTCCAGTGGGACAAGTCAGCCTTCTTCCACTTTCCTTCACCCTTAGCTTAGCCTTTCTCTCCATCACTCTCTCCCGGCCACTGCCTTGTGGGAAGCCAGATATAAGAAAAAGGAGACAGACACCTTCTCGGGGCTCCCCAGCCAAAGCCACGTGAAAGCCAGGGAAAACTTCCCCAGCAGGTCCATAGTCTGCCCAGCAGCTCCACCTGTCAGAGTCCAGACAAGCACCATTAGTGCTGCCCCGGGGCAGAGAGATCGGTATCCCTCTCTCCTTTGGTAGCTGCCTCTCCTAAAGCCTTGCCAATGAAGGCTGATTGAACGGGGGCGCCAGATGAAATTATGAAATGAAGGAATTTGCTTTGGTGCCTGGTTTCCCCTCCCTCCACTGCCCACTCCTCTTCCGGGATCAAGCCAATCGGACTGAAACTTGTCCTTGTTTACTTGTCAAACAACCCTGGAGAGGCTGCCGGCCTGCACCGGGGCTCAGGCCAGGTTCTGCCCCCTGCCTCACGGGAGGCAGGAGGGACGCTGCTTTGAAGGTAGGTGGTGATCAGTGCACTTGGTAAACTAATCAGGATTATTCTGCATATGAATAAATGGAGGAAGTCCCGGGGTTTCCCGGCTTTCTCCTCACTTCTCCCCAAACCCCAAGTTTCCAGAGCCTAAAGTGCTTTTAAAATTGACCTACTGGAGACTATGACCCACTGTTGTTAGGTTTTTATTTCGCTCTGAAAAAAACACAGGCGGTTCCTTGAGTGTTGGAACACTTCCCTTGAGGTGTGCAGCCCAGGGGTCCGAGAGTCCACCTGGTTCACTCCCAGGGCTCCCAGGGGTGTGTGTGGCAGAGAGGGGTGGGTACTGGGAGACTGGGGGGACTGCGAATGACCATGCTTTACAGTGTGTGCCATCCGCGAAGTCAAGGCTTCTTTCTCTCTGGACCCCAGTGTTATCTGTTCAAGGAGGAAGGTCAACTATACTACCATTGAACAATAGAACTATAATTCAAGCTATAAACGCAAGCCTCATTTGTTTTGTGGTGTGTGTGTGTGTGTGTGTGTGTGTGTAAAGCAAGGTCTCACCGTCACCCAAGCTGGAGTATAATGGCACAATCATGGCTCACTGTAAGTCTTGACCTCCCAGTCTCAAGCAATCCTCCCCCCTCAGCGTCCCAAGTAATTCTTTTTATTATTTTAGAGACAAAGTCTCACTGTGCTGCAAATGCGGGTCTCAGACTCCTGGGTTCATGCCATCCTTCTGCTGGGATTACAGGTGGGAGCCACCACACCTGGCCCACATACGTAATGTTAAATTTCTAGCTGCATTGAAAGAAGTACAAAGAAATAAGAAAATTAATCTTAATAATATTGTATATTTTCTTTTACCCAAATATAAGCATTTCAACATGTAATCAAGATTGTAAAAAATATTAAGGGGCTATTTGACTTCATTTCCAACTATATCCTCAAAAACCCAGTGTATCTTTTATACTTACAGCACTTGTCAGTGTGGACCAGCCACATTTCCATTGCTCAAAAGGTCTGTGCACCTTGTGGCTACCACACTAGACAGTGAGGACTAGTCATCCCTGAGGGCTTTTCCAGCATGGAGCCTGAATCATCATGCCTAGGGTGAGTTTCATGACATCAAGCAAAAGACTTCAAGTCTGAGGTTGGAGAAAGAGCAAAGACGATGTGGCTTTGAGGATCCTACCCATCTCTACACCTGTCCCCCCCTCCCAGGACCACATTCTCATTAGGAGGACCTCGTCACTGTTCTCTGGATGGTGTCTGTCTGGCAGGTCCCGGGTGTGTGAGAGAGAAAGCATGCGCATCAATGCTTGTTCCGAAGCCGTCTTCGGTCGTTGTTGTCCACTTTGCTTGTTTCTCGTTGTTGTTATTTTTAGAGACAGAGTCTCACTATGTTGCCCAGGCTGCAGCACAGTGGCTATTCAAGGTCACCATAGCTCACTACAGCCTTCCACTCCTGGGCTCGTCATCCTCCTGCCTCAGCCTCCTGAGTAGTTCCATCAACTTTGGATGTCCCACCTTGTCCTCTTAGTACTCTCCTCTTTTTTTCTCCTCCCATCCCTTTATGGAGACACCTGCCTGCACAAAGCCAGGACTAGGTGAGGCCGATGAGCCACCCAGAGCACAGAATTCAGGGATGCGCTCCACAACTTTAACAGTGAGGGCCCCTGCCGGACGCTGTGGCTCATGCCTGTAATCCCAGCATTCTGGGAGGCCGAGGCTGGTGGATCACCTGGGGTAGGGAGTTCAAGACCAGCCTGACCAACATGGTGAAACCCTATCTTAAAAAAAAAAAAAAAAAAAGAGTGAGGTCCCCTTTAAATTCTGAGCTCTAGGCCACTTGCTTGCCTCTCCTAGTCCCAGCCCTGTACCTGCGTCCCTGGGGGCTGGCTCGCTGGAAGAAGACAGGGAGGACCAGGGCAGGTGCAATAGCTGAGTGATTTCGGGCTGTCTCAGTGATTTTGAGATGCCCCAGAGGAGAAGACGGACAGGAGCATTAGATAGAATCTTTCATTTCCTAGGTCTTTCATCCTGCTAAAAAGGCCTGGAGACCAAGTTTGAGGGTCCTTGGGAGTCAATGGAAGATACAGTAGGAAGGGGGTCTGGAAACCCATGTTTCACTCCCAACTCTAGTTATCCTCCTTAGAGTGTCATCGGATTGAAAGTGACAGGTAGCTTTGTTAAACAACGCAGAAGAAAGCTTACCAGACTGGAAATGAGAGGAGAAGAGAGAGCCCCATAAGGGTGCCTTGTTCCCCCCAATAAGAGAGGCTTGTCTGATGCTGTAGAGGACCTTTGTTCAGCTGCAAGGAAAACAAAGTGCAGAAGGGGGTTGGGGGGGGGCCTATGGCCCAAGAGCATTGGCCTGGGTCTGCCTCATTCAGGGAGTCCCAGAACCCAGTCCCTGCTGACCACTTTCCTTCTGATGTCCACCAACCATCACTGCCATGATCCCCACTCTTGATTGCAGGAATAAAGCAAGAACACAGACGACTCTACCAATGTCCTGATCCTGACCCCCTTCCTAATGCTGCCTTGGAATTCCCAGAGGCAGAACCTCAGGCCTGGGGTTCCCCCTTTCTCTCCCTTTGGGAGAGATGGCAAGATAGAGGAGATGGAAGGTGCTCCTTTTTTTTTTTTTTTTTTTTTACTGGCAAGATGGAAGGTGTTACTTATTCCTCTCCCTGACCCCAATTAAATCTCATATAAGAAGTACCTGAGTTGGTTGAAGAAAGGCAGAAGGGAATTCTGTTTCCTTAGGTCATTACTCTGTTGGAACTGCCAGTGTCAGTGAACCACAGGTCCCGCCAGATTCATGCTAATAGTGGTTCTTCCATTCAGTCACCAAACAACACTGGAAGCATTTGAGAGCCACTAGTGCACTATGCGTTGTAGGGAAGTAGGAGAAAGACCCAAGTCAATCTCCTCTGAAGGGAATGTCTATGTTTATTCAGTCATTTAGCAACTATAGATGGTCTTCTATGTAACTATGCTGGAGAATCAAAAGAAAACTGCCTCTAAGAAGCTCAGTCTGGTGGAGAGATGGGCAGTAATCAAACAAAACCAGTGCACTGTGTTAGGTGTCACACCAGAAAAAATGCACAGGAACCACGATCAGGAACAAAAAGCTGCAGTCAGTACTCATCCCGGAATTCAGGGTAGACCCCAGTGAGTAGGAGAGGCTTAAAGGATGAGTAAAGGCTTTTCAGATGGAGAAGGGAGAGGGGTAACGATTAGGAAGGGCATTTCAGGCAGATGGGGCAGAATGCACAGAAACACAGAGGCCTGTGTCAGCTCTGCCTGTTAAGAAAGTGTGAGCGCAGACCGGGCGCAGTACCTCATACCTTTAATCACAGACTTTGAGGCAGGAAGATTTCTTGAGTCTAGGAGTTCAAGACCAGCCTAAGCAACATAGTGAGACCCCCATCTCTACAAAAAAAAAAAAAAAAAAAAAAAAAAAATTAGCCAGGTCTGGTGGCATTTACCTATAGTCCCAACTACTCAGGATGCCAAGGTAAGAGGATCACTTGAGCTCAGGAGGTCGAGGCTGCAGTGAGCTATAATGGTGCTACTGCACTTCAGGCTGGACAACAGAGTGAGACTCTAGGGGGAAAAAAAAAGTGTGAGCACATGTGGGCAAGAGGAGAAGCAGATGGCCAGTGGCCAGCTTGAGTCCAGAGTCCCAGACTCATCTTAGAAGCAGAAGGGCACAGAAGGCATGAAGTAGAGACGGTCATGATGCCACGTGTGAGAGGAAGAGCCATTCCTGTGGCCCAAAATCTAATAACTGGTGTCTTTACAGGAAGAGAGATAGAGAGATGCAGAGGAGATGGACACACAGAGAAGGCCTTGGAAGACAGAGGCAGAGCCTGGTGTGACACTGCTGCAAGCCAAGGAACCCCAAGACTGAAGCCATGAGATGCTTCTCCCTCAGAGCCTCCAGAAGCAACCCACCCTACTTACACCCTGATCTCGAACCTGCAGCCTCCAGAACTAAGAGGCAATACATTCTTGCTGTTTTAAGCTGCCCGGTTTGTTGTCCTTTGTTAGGGCAACAATACACCTTTGAAATGCACACCTTGGAAATTTTTGCATATGCCAGCGGGTTATGTGGCACGTTAAACAGAGTCCACCTAGCACAGCAGAAGTCTCTAGGGCTTCATCTCCAACGGGCTTGGTTTCATCCCCCTACACCCAGGTGGAATGAGGACAGGTGTGGCATGTGCAGAGGGCAAACACGTGCCTGCAGAGTGAGAGAGATGACACCTGAAGCCCCGGAATGCAGTCAGCAGGCTGGCCGGTCCCAGCACTGCCTCTCATGGGGCCTCTCGTTGTTATCAGACTATTTTTAAAATGCTGTGGTTACAGCTCAGACCTCCCCACCTTTTCTGGGATGGACTTTAAGATTGCACTCATTCCCAGGAACTTCATTCCGAGGAAATTCATAAACCGAAGCCCCCAGGCTGAAACCAGAGAGGTGCTACCAGTAACCCTAAGGCTGGGTTAGAGAATCCCATTAAGTGCTCAGACTGGTTCAGTGACATGAAACCCAGTGCAGCTGTGGGATTCTCCTTCCGCCTCGTGAATCCGCCCCGACTTCTCTGAGCCTATCCCAGGGTAGGGAGGGGAGCCAGTGGCCAGGAAGGCTCATACCTCAGCCTCATTTTTGATCAGGCCTCAAAAATCAGTCTATTCTTCTGGTTCTTGCTGCTTAAAAGCCTTTGCCTGACCTAGAGGCAGTAATTTGGAGTGAACTTGAACCTTAGAGTTAGGAAGAACTGGCCTGAACCCTGCTCAACAACGCGATGGTCTATTTCCTCATCTAAGAAAAGGGCAGTCACCGCACTGAATTCACAGGGTTGTGTTGAGCATCAAAGGCAATTTACATCTAGCACTCAGGAGATCTTCAATAACGTTCACTCGCCCACTATTGGAATTCTGGCACCAAAGGCAGGAAGGAAGGCAGCTTCGTGAATCTGAACATGAAGACAGGCCTCAGAGCTGGCAAAACTGCCTTCGAGCCTCTCCCCTTGGTCAGGCCTCCTCACTTCCTCCCACCCAAACGGTCCTGTACTTTCATAGATTGCTCAACCAGAAAACTAATTCACTCTAGAGTGTTAAAGGACTGAAAAGCTTCCCAATGACCCCTTCTGGGAGTATTTTCTATTTAAAGAATGGCCTATTAATTCTACTTAGCAATAAAAAGGAATGAGCTGCCAGGCACAGTGGCTTACGACCATAATCTGAGGCAGATGGATCACCTGGAGGTCAGGAGTTCGAGACCAGCCTGGCCAACACGGTGAAACCCTGCCTCTACTAAAAATACAAAAATTAGCCAGGCATGGCGGTACACGCCTGCAATCACAGCTACTGGGGCTGGGTGGGGGGTGGCTGAGGCAGGAGAATCACTTGAACCCAGGAGGCAGAGGTTGCAATGAGCCAAGATTGGGCCACTGCACTCCAGCCTGGGTGACAGAGCAAGACTCCCATCTCAAAAAAAAAAAGGAATGAACTACTGATACACACAACATGGATTTCAAAAACTCTTATGCTGGAGAGGAAGAATAAAAGCCTGTAACCCCAGCACTTTGGGAGGCCAAGGCGGGCAGATCACTTGAAGTCAGGAGTTTGAGACTGGCCTGGGCAACATGCCAAAACCCCATCTCTACAAAAATACAGATGTGGTGCACCTGTAATCCCAGCTGCTTAGGAGGCCGAGGCAGAAGAATCACTTGAACCTGGGAGGCAGAGGTTGCAGTGAGCCAAGAGCATACCATTGCACTTCAGCCTGGGCAACAGAGCAAGACTCAAGAAAAAAGAAAAGAAAAGGGGGAGGGGGAGGGGGATCACTAAGAGCGGTAAGAGTAGAATTAATTCTAAGGAAGCTGAAGGACGACAGAACAGGCTACAAAAGGCATTTCAGGTTCCAGTCTGAAAATTATTTGGTGTTCTTTCCAGGCCTAAGAAGCAGTTTTGTTTGTTTTGTTTTGTTTTGTTTTGTTTTGTTTTGTTTTGTGACAGGGTCTTTCTCTCTGTTGCCCAGGCTGGAGTGCAGTGAAGCTATTTCTGCTCACTGCAACTTCAACTTCCTAGGCTCAAGCGATTCTCCCACCTCAGCCCCCTGAGTAGTTGGGACTACAGGCATGCACCACCATGCCCTGCTAATTTTTTTTTTTTTTTTTTTAATAAAGACAGGGTTTCACCATGTTGGTCAGGCTGGTCTTGAACTCCCGACCTCAGGTGATCCGCCCGCCTTGGCCTCCAAAGTGCTTGGATTACAGGTGTGAGCCACCATGCCCGGCCTTTTGTATTTTTGTAGAGACGGGATTTTGGCATGTAGCCCAGGCTGGTCTCAAACTCCTGACTTCAAGTAATATGCCCACCTCAGCCTCCCTAAGTACTGGGATTACAGGTATGAGACACTGCACCCCAGCAAGAAGCTATTTTGGAAATGTGGTTTAGACATCTGAAGATTTAGGATTCGTGATGACTTACCTCCTCTGTGTTTGTTCTTCACTCCCTGGCTTGAGACTAGGATATGTATTCATTCAACAAATATATACTGAAAATCTCTGCCGGGCGCGGTGGCTCAAGCCTGTAATCCCAGCACTTTGGGAGGCCGAGGCGGGTGGATCACAAGGTCAAGAGATCGAGACCATCCTGGTCAACATGGTGAAACCCCGTCTCTACTAAAACTACAAAAAAATTAGCTGGGCATGGTGGCACGTGTCTGTAGTCCCAGCTACTCAGGAGGCTGAGGCAGGAGAATTGCCTGAACTCAGGAGGCGGAGGTTGCGGTGAGCCGAGATCGCGCCATTGCACTCCAGCCTGGGTAACAAGAGCGAAACTCCGTCTCAAAAAAAAAAAAAAGAAAAAGAAAATATCTACGTGCCAGGCCTTCTTCCAGGAGATAGGAATTCTGCAGTGAACAAGACAAAGTCTCTGTCCTCATGCGTTTAACGTTTTAGTGGAAGAAAGAAAACAATAATGAAATAAATATGTTAAGCAGAGTCAGGAGAAATAGAGAGTGCAGGGTTGAAGGGGCAGGTGCTATTTTATATAGGGTGGCCTGGGAAGCCCTTGATGGAAAGGCGACACTTAGGTAGACACCTGGAGGCAGGAGAGGAAAGAGCCATGCAAATATCTAGGGTGAGACATCCTGAGGAGCAATGCCAGGCCCTGTGCTTGACATATTTAGGGTACAGCCAGAAGGCCCTAGAAATGGTAGGGGAGGGACAAGGGAGAGAGTGGGAGGAGAGAGGCATTGGGAAGTTGTGGGTTCACAAGACAGGCCTTGCAAATTGAGAGATGCTTGTCTTTTCCTCTCAGTGAGGTGGGAAGCCATTGGAAGATGAGGAATGATATGATCTAGGGTTCTAGGAGGCTCACTCTCCCTTCTCCGGGGTTGAGAGCAGATGGGGAGAGGCGGTGTGCTCCCATAGGGTAGCCCGGGAGGCCTTGCTGGGAGTGAAGGTTGTTTGGAAAAAGCAGTACCTGGAGCTGGTAAAAGGTGCCAAGATTCTGGTTACATTGTAAAAATAAAGCCAACAGAATTTGTTAATGGCTTGAATGTGGACTATGAAAGAAAGAAGATCCCAAAGTCTGGGGGACTTTGAATATCATTGAACGTTCTTTTTGCTATGTATTTGTTATTGAAAAAAACTAGGGCCCTTATTACTAAATTCTCCTTTAAATTAAATGACCATATTTCAAAATACAAAATGAGACGGTATGAACTACCAAAGAGTTTTGATGCCATGCTCAAAGGGCAAGGGGCAGTTCAAAGATAAAGAGACCTAAGTTTCAAAAAATTCAGGATATTGGACCCAGCATGGTGGCTCATTTCTGTAATCCAAACACCTTGGGAAGCTTAGGCAGGCAGATGGCTTCAGCCAGGAGTTTGAGAGCAGCCTGGGTAACACAGCAAAACCCCACGTCTATTAAAAAAAAAAAAAGTTGCAACACTGTAAAGGTTTATGGGATCAGTTTTGGGGTGAATATTTGAAACTGGGATGAGCCCTTAAAACATTATAACCTCTTACTTTCCCCAACAGAATTCTGGAGATGCTTTCTCATTAATTCTCTTTACTATTTTGTGGTCAAATCACTGGTGCCGGTGTGGCTGAGCTGGATGGAGTGGAATACTTTGACAGTGAGGCAAGAGTTTGGTGACATGTCAGATGTTAGGATATAGAAGTTAACATGAAGTTTGCCAAATCCCAGAATAGTCTAGAATAAATCAATCATCATTTATCCAAAACGGGAAAGTATCACAGGAGCACAACTGACAACATTTTCCGTCTTGGTTTTTGTTTTGTTTTGTTTTGTTTTGTTTTGTTTTGTCTTTAGACAGAGTCTCGCTCCATCACCCAGGCTGGAGTGCAGTGGTACAGTCTCAGCTCACTGCAACCTCTGCCTCCCAAGTTCAAGAGATTCTCCTGCCTCAACTTCTCAAGTAGCTAGGATTACAAGCTCGTGCCACCTCGTCTGGCTAATTTTTGTATTTTTAGTAGAGATGGGGTTTCTCCACGTTGGCCAGGCCGGTCTCGAACTCCTGACCTTAGGTGATCCACCCACCTCAGCCTCCCAAAGTGCTGGGATTATAGGCATGAGCCACCATGCCTGGCCTCCATCTTGTTTTTATCCTCTATGGCACCATCTTGCACAAGTTTGAAGTCACAGGTTTTTTTCACAATAGTTCATAGGTGAGATGATTCACTTAGAGTCCACGTATAGACACAAATTCCTTCCTCTGTCTTCAAGCCACAGCATTTATCCCCCAGCAAATAAGATAAGGTGAGAGAAAGGAAAACATTTCTACTCTCATGGACTGGAACAACCCAGTTTCAATTTAGGGAGGGAAGGAACACCTTCACTTTTGAAATTGTTCTCAAAGAAACTTGCTTCCCAAATGCACTCAGATCTCCTATGTCCCTAAGCAGGTGGGCTGGGCTAAGATCTATAAAAAGAAAAGTACCTTGTCCGAAATTTACTTGATGAGTCAGTGGAACCCAGAAAAGCATTCCTACAGAGATAAGAAGGTCAGTAAACAAAGTTAATTCTCCCCTGAGTATAGAGGAAATATTTGGCTTTTCAGTGCACACTGGCCTGAGGTTTTTATTTATTTATTTATTTATTTTAAGATCTTACAGGGACGTGGGAGAACACCAAGCCACTTTCATCTTGCTGAAGATGAGGGCCCCAGGAGTACGACTACTTGGTTTCCCATAACCAAGGCACATCCAGATCCCCTGAGAAAGAATTTTTGAATTGTAAAGTAGTATGGCTGTCTTCCCACAAAATAATAACTGTGTGTGTGTGTGTGTGTGTGCGTGTGTGTGTGTGTGTGCCTGCAGTTAGAGAGAATGTTTCATAGTTTTCAAAAGATTTTCTTCTACATGTGGTCCTGTGTAAGTCTTGCTCTGTCACCCAGGCTGGAGTGCAGTGGCACCATCTTGGCTCACTGCAACCTCTGCCTCCTGGGTTCAGCCAATTCTCTTGCCTCAGCCTCCCAGTCCCTCCTGGGATTTACAGGCACATGCCACCATGCCCGGCTAATTTTTTGTATTTTTAGTAAAGGCGGGGTTTCACCATGTTAGTCAGGATGGTCTTGATCGCCTGACCTCATGATTTGCCCACCTTGGCCTCCCAAAGTGCTAGGGTTACAGACGTGAGCCACCGTGCCGGGCTGGCCTGAGGTTTTTTAATATGTTCTTTCATACAGCCTCACTTATGGTTTCCTGAGGTATCTTAAGTAAGAATAGAACACCTGGGGGAAGACAGAGGTAAGAATCAAATATTAATTGAAGGCCGACTGTGTGCTGGCTCTGCTTTTTAGTGCAAAAGGACGAAGGAGAACTGTTCGTGTATTCTCTCTACAAGCTTGTATAAACTACATACTATGTGCCAGGTATGGGTAGTGTTTTAGATGACATTGAATCAATGAATAAACAAACAGGCCACATTGAAATTTAAAAAAAAAATTACCTTTGCATCCAAGTGTCCTTAGCCTCCTCTCTTGAGCTAGAAAATCTGATTACCACCTTTGCTGCCTGTTCTTCTGGTTGCTAAGTTTGTTTGCTCTGCTGGTAAGGGATCCCAAGGAAAATAGTCAGAAGGGATAGGGTTAGGGTCCCACTCAGTCTGCTCTCCAGTCCCCAGGCCATGGCTGAGTCTGGTTCTAGCCTTGTCCCAGAGATGGGCCGTGGCACCGGCAGACACAAGATATCATCTGGGTTCTTTAGGTTTTTTTCCCCCATCCCAAGATGGGGTCTTACTCTGTTGCCCAGGCCGGAGTGCAGGGTAGGATCATGGCTCACTGCAGCCTCAACCTCCCAGACTCAAGCAATCCTCCCACCCCGAGTACCTGAGACCACAGGCACCCACCACCACACCTGGTTAATTTTTAAAATTTTTAATAGATACGGAGTCACCCTATGTTGCCCAGATGGTCTCAAACTCCTACGCTCAAAAAATCCTGCCTCCTCTACCTCCCAAAGTGCCGGGATTACAGGCGTGAGCCACCGTGCCTGACCTGATACCATCTGTTTAACGGGCTCATTCCAAGAACAACACAGACCCAAACCCAGAGTGAAACTCCTGTGGAGAGACTCTGAGCTGCTGCTGAGGAAACACCCCAGGGCCCCACCATCAGGGACACACTGCAGTGGCAGCTCCAAGCCACCCTGGCCTGCAGCAGGCAGGCGGCAGAACAAGGGTGCCATTGGGCTCTCCATTCACCCACAAGTCATTTCCTTATTTCTCTTGTACTGCCCCAAACCACGACTGCTGCATGAAATGCCTTTTCAAGATATTGATGGGTGTGGCCTTGGGAGGGAACAGTGTAAATAGGGCCGGACAAAGGTGGGTATTGAAGAGAGAAGAGATCTTATGGGGAAGTGGGAGAAGACCAAGCCACTTTCATCTTGCTAAAGATGAGGGCCCAGGAGTATGACTACTTAGTGTCTGGTAACCAAGGCACGTCTGGATCCCCTGAGAAAGAATTTTTGAATCGAGACCTATGGGAATTTTATTTTCTCATTGTAAAGTAGCATGGCTGTCTTCCCACAAAATAATAACAGTACGTGTGTGTGTGTGTGTGTGTGTGTGTGTGTGTGTGTGTGTGTCTGTGTGTGTGTGTGTGTCTGTGTGTCTGTGTCTGTATGGAGACAGAGAGAATGTTTCATAGTTTTCAAAAGATTTTCTGCATGTGTTCCTGTGTAATTCTCACAGCAGAACCATAATGTCAGTACAACCATATATAGCAAGAGCCTGGAGCTGGTTAAGTCTGAATGCCGATTGTAGTTCATTCTTTAAATAGTTACATGACCTTGGGCCAACTTTGGCCAAGGTCATGTAACCTCCTCCTTTGCTGTAAAATGGGTATAGTAATACTTGCTTTGAAGTAATATTAAACACATTAGCAATTATATTTGCGGTAGGGAGACAGGGAGGAAATAGCCTAGTGTCTGGCCCATGATATGGCATCAGTAAGTAGCAGCATTAGGTGGGAATAAGCTTGACCAGCGAAACAACTGAAGTTCAGAGAGACCAAGTGATGTGTCTTAGGTCCCAACTCTGGTTGGCTGGGGAGGCAGGACTAGAACCCACGTCTCTAGACTCTTGTTCCCAGCATCCAGCTGCTATAGCACCCTAACTCCCACTTTAGTACCTGCCCAAGGATAACATTTTAGATAGAAAACTCTGCCATCCTGCATTTTTTTCTTCTTCTTCTTTTTCTCTTTCGAGACAAGGTCTCACTCTGTCACCCAGGTTCAAGTGCAGTGACGCATCCTCAGCTCACCACAACCTCCATCTCCTGGGTTCAAGCCATCCTCCCACCTCAGTCCCCCATGTAGCTGGGACTACAGGCATGCACCACCACACCCAGCTCAATTTTTTTTTTTTTTTTTTGTATTTTAGTAGAGACAGGGTTTCACTGGATTCTGCATTTTTTTAATCCTGTAATTTCTGCTTTCACTCAAAGGGAAAAAAAAAAAATGAAAGAAATGTCATACATGAGCCCAGAGACCACCAAGGCTCCCTATTTTCTTTGGTGAAAAGGTTCGTAACCTGGTGCCAGTGACTGAATAGTGCCCCTCTGAAACTTACATTTGAAGCTTCAACCCCCAGTACTATGGCATCAGGAGGTAGGGCTTTTAGGAGATAATTAGGTTTAGATGAGGTGATAAGGGTAGAATCCTTATGGGGGTTCGTGCTCTTAGAAGACACCAGAGAGCTTCCTCTCATTCTCTCTCTCTCTCTCTCTCTGTCTGTCTCATCCTTCTCATGCAAAGAAAAAGTCACATGAGCACACCGAAAGTTGGCAGTTATCCATGAGCCGGAAAGGGAGCCCTCTCCAGAACCCAAACATCCTGCTACCTGATTAGACTTCTAGCCTCGAGAATTATGAGCAAATAAATATGTTATTTGATTACCTGTTCTTTGCCATTTTGTTATTGCAGCCCCATCAGACTATGACACTTGGTGTCCATGGACCTCCCCCCGACCCCCCCCACACACACACACACGGACTCAGGATGGGACTTCAGTTCAGAACCCTCTCCCTTGTTGTCAGAAATATATTGTTTGAGCTCAGGAGATCCAGACAAGCCTGGACAACATAGCAAGACCTCATTTCTACTAAAAATTTTTAAAAACTAGGCTGGATGCAGTGACTCACACCTGTAATCCCAGCAGTTTGGGAGGCTAAGGTGGGTGGGTCACTTGAGGTCAGAAGTTCAAGACCAGCCTGGCCAACATGGTGAAACCTCACCTCTACTAAAAACACAAAAATTAGCTGGGTGTAGTGGCGCACTCCTGTAGACCCAGCAATTCGGGAGGCAGAGGCAGGAAAATGGCTTGAACCAGGGAGGCAGAAGTTGCAAGACGAGATAACATCACTGCACTCCAGCCTGGGCAACAAGAGTGAAACTCTGTCAGAAAAATAAATAAATAAGAATTTTAAAAGCCAGGTGTGGTGGCACACACCTGTGATCCCAGCTACTCTCAAGGCTGAGATGGGAGGACCACCTGAGCCTGGGAGGTCAAGTCTGCAGTGAGCTATGATCATGCCACTGCACTCCAGCCTAGGCAACAGGGCAAAACCAAAAGAAAAGAGAGGGGAGGGGAGGGGAGGAGGAGAGAGAGAAAAAGAGGAAAGAAAGAGAAAGAAAAGAAAGAGAGAGAGAAGGGAGAGAGAGAGAGAGAAAGAGAAAGAAAGAAAGCGAGAGAGAAAGAAGGGAGAGAGAAAGAAATGAAACAGAGAGAGAAAGAAAGAAAAAGAAGGAAGAAAGAAAAAGAAAAAAAAGAAAGAAAGAAAGAAAGAGAGGGAGAGAAAGAAAGAAGAGAAGAGAAGAAAAGAAAGAAAGGTGTGTGCATTCTCCTGGAGTAAATGTCCATGGCTTTCATCATATTCTCAAAGGAATCCATAAGGTTAGAAGCGCTATGGACCTGTATCCCTTCACCTGTGTACCTGCCAGCATAGGTCAGTTTGCCTTAGAAGGCGCACCTGGCTCTTGATGTTAAAGGCTGCCTCTCCAGGTGACAAAAATGGGCTGGGAGGGATAGACCAACACAGGGCAGAGGAAGGCATGGTCTGTCCAGGGGGAAAAACATTTCCTTATGTCAGCTTTTTTTTTTCTTTTTCTTTTTTCTTTTTTAGACAGAGTTTCACTCTGTCACCCAGGCTGGAGTGCAATGGCATGATCTCGGCTCACTGCAACCTCTACCTCCTGGGTTCAAGCAATTCTCCTGCCTCAGCCTCCCGAGTAGCTGGGACTACAGGTGTGCGCCACCACGCCTGGCTAATTTTTATATTTTTAGTAGAGATGGGGGATTTCACTATGTTGGCCAGGCTGGTCTGGAACTCCTGACCTCATGTGATCTACCTGCCTCAGCCTCCCAAAGGGCTGGAATTACAGGCAGCTTTTTATTGGAAGCCTATTTGCTTACTACAGGAAAAAAATATATATCTATAGATGGTAGGATTTTTTTTTTCCTCTCACTAAACTACATCATGGAATAGTCATCAGAGGGAAACTTTTGGGTTTAACTAGTATTGTTTCTCTTTCTTGATAACGGCATCTGACATCCAGAGTTTTTGCAGTTTCCAAAGCCCTTGTGCTTGTTTTCTCGTTTGTTTTTGTTTTATTTAAAAAATGGGGTTTCGGGCCGGGCGCGGTGGCTCACGCCTGTAATCCCAGCACTTTGGGAGGCCGAGGCGGGTGGATCACAAGGTCAAGAGATCGAGACCATCCTGGTCAACATGGTGAAACCCCGCCTCTACTAAAAATACAAAAAATTAGCTGGGCATGGTGGCGCGTGCCTGTAATCCCAGCTACTCAGGAGGCTGAGGCAGGAGAATTGCCTGAACCCAGGAAGCGGAGGTTGCAGTGAGCCGACATTGCGCCATTGCACTCCAGCCTGGGTAACAAGAGCGAAACTCCGTCTCAAAAAAAAAAAAAAAAAGATGGGGTTTCACCATGTTGGCCAGGCTGGCCTCGAACTCCTGACCTCAAGTGATCCTCCCAAAGTGCTGGGATTTCAGGCATGAGCCACCATGCCCGGCTGCTTTGTCTCGTTTTTAATCTTTATAGAAACTCTGCACAGCAGATGCGACTAGCCTCACTCTGTAGATGAAGAAACTGAAGCTTAAAGAGTTAAGTAATCATTAGAAAGTGTGCGGCGCCACCCAGCCCAGCCCTAACTCCAGAGCCAAGTCTTCTGTGCTGCATCCCTCTGCCCCCAGAGAGACTCTCTGGCCCTGCAGGTGGCTTTCACATTAGAGACTCTTTCCCCCCAGAGAACTGCATGGAGGTCCCCGCCCTACTGAGCTCATTTGCAGCTAATGTTGCCCTGAGGCCTTGGTAAGTTAGTTACACAGTCTGCTTTTTAGACTATTAGGTTTGGCAGGGCCTGCGGCTCCGCCCTTAATTTCTCTTTCCCAAGTGAAAATAGCTGATGAATTGACTTCACTGAAGCCAGGCTGGCATCTCTTAGCAAATGTCTCCATTCATAGCTTGTTTTCCATAATTCGTGTTTGGTGCTATGATTGTATTTCTGCCCATTCCAAGACGCAGAACAGAACTATCAAATGGCTGGGTCTTTATTTGGTATTAGTCAGGGACTTCATTTCTCGGGATCCAGCTCACCTGTAATCTTCGGGCTTCTGGCGGGCAAGGCCACTCTTCTCTAGAACAAGCTGGGAAGGAGATGCTTTCAGTGCCGGGCCCCCCGCCCCCCACTTCCCTCCCCAGTTCCACCCACTAATTCCATGTCCTTCCCCATATCCCCTCTGTCCTCTGAGCACCTTCTCACTTCTTACCTGCTCTAGTCTGCACTAACATCTGTTGAGCACCCTCCTTATTCCAGTCCTCTTCCTTATTCTGCAATACTCCGCTTTATATTCATTATCCAAATCCATTTTATGCTCCCAGGAAGAAACTGATAAGCATATTCATGGCAGGGTTTATAAAGCAGATAAGGTTTAATGGGCTAAGCCCAGGACCCATCAGTGGAAACCAAAGACCTTGCAGCTTTGTAAATATAAAAATACCAGTAAGCCAGGTGAGGAAGGAAATGTATGCCTTGGTTTAGTTTTGGTTGACTGGAAGTGGTTTCCTATAAGACTTGAATTGTGTTAGGGATTCACCTGTGCCTCTTTTCCAAGACAGTTCAGTGCAGTGCTACATATTAAGCATCTATTATGTGCAGGGCGTTGTACTAATCTGGCAATACAAAGATCTCTGCACAAAGGAGGCTCCCAGACACCTGCAACTATGGAAAGGTAATAATGACATTTTTCAGAGGATTTTTTTTTTTTTTTTTAGATGGAGTTTCGCTCTTGTTGCCCAGGCTGAAGTGTAGTATTGTGATCTCGGCTCACCAAAACCTCCGCCTCTCTGGTTCAAGCGATTCTCCTGCCCTTAGCCTCCCAAGTAGCTGGGATTACAGGTGCCCAACACCATGCCCAGCTAATTTTGTATTTTTAGTAGAGACATTTTTAGTTTCTCCATGTTGGTCAGGCTGGTCTCGAACTCCTGACCTCAGGTGATCCACCCACCTCAGCCTCCCATCTTCAACTCACTACAGGTTCAGAATGACTGCTTTACAGATTTAAGTTATAAAATAAGCCCAAAGATAAGACACTAGAAAAAAAGAATGAATATACAAATGGAACTAATTTATAGTTAAGTCTCCTCTCTCAGTTACTGTAACCACCCAAGGGGTTCACCTTGCCTGCTGCCTAGAGCCAATTCATCAAGATAGGGGAATTGCAATAGAGAAAGAGAAATTCACGCAGAGCCGGTAGTGCAGGAGACTAGAGTTTTATTCTTACTCAAATCAGCCTCCCTGAGCATTCACGGAGCAGAGTTTGTTTGGTTGGTTGGTTGTTTTTGAGACGGAGTCTCACTCACTCTGTTGCAGTTTTTAAGGATAACTTGGTGTGTGAGGAGAAGCCAGTGATCCAGAAGCGTTGATTGACAGGGGTGAAATCATAGGGAGTCAAAGCTGTCTTCTTGCCTTCAGTCAGTTCCTGGGTGGGGGCCACAAGATCAGATGAGCCCATTTATTGATCTGGGTGGAACCAGCTGACCCATCAAGCACAGGGCCTGCAAAATATCTCAAGCACTGATCTTAGGAGCAGTTTAGGGGTGGGTTAGAATCTTGTAGCCTCCATCTGCATGACTCCTAAGCCATAATTTCTAATCTTTTTTTTTGAGACGGAGTTTCCCTCTTGCTGCCCAGGCTGGAGTGCAATGGCGTGATCTCAGCTCACCAAAACCTCCAACTCCCAGGTTCAAGCAATTCTCCTGCCTCAGCCTCCTGAGTAGCTGGGATTACAGGAATGTACCACCATGCCTGGCTAATTTTGTATTTTTAGTAGAGATGGGATTTCTCCATGTTGGTCAGGCTGGTCTCAAACTCCCAACCTCAAGTGATCCATCCACCTCGGCCTCCCAAAGTACTGGAATTACAGGCATAAGCCACTATGCCTGGCCATAATTTCTAATCTTATGGCTAATGTTGGTCTTACAAAGGCAATCTAGTCCCCAGGCAAGAAGGAGATCTGTTTTGGGAAGGGGTTGTTACCATCTTTGTTTAAACTATAAACTAATTTTCCCTCAAAGTTAGTTCAGCGTACACCCAGGAATGAACAAGGACAGCTTGGAGGTTAGGAGCAAGATGGAGTCAGTTAAGTCAGATCTCCTTCACTGTCTCAGTCATACTTTTGCAAAGGTGGGTTCGATCTGATTTTCTGCTGTGAGTTCTTCCTTAAGGAGCCTGACCTCTCACAGGTACGAGTGACCAGAGGAGGCCCTGCAATGGCAAGCAGGAGAGGGAAAACACAAAGGCCTGGAAAATCCACTCCAACTGTTTGACAGGGTTGCTTTGAGATGCAGGAAATGAAGAGTGATTAGCGTGCCAGGGTGTGGTGGTTCAGGCCTATAATCCCAGCACTTTGGGAGGCCGATTGGCCGAGGTGGGCATATTACTTGAGGTTATGAGTTCAAGACCAGTTTGGCCAATATGGTGAAACCCTGTCTCTATTAAAAATACAAAAATTATCCAAGTGTGTTGGCGCATGCCTGTAATCCCAGCTGCTTGGGAGGCTGAGGCAGGAGAATCACTTGAATCTGGGAGGCAGAGATTATTGTGAGCCAAGATTGCACCACTGCATTCCAGCCTGGGCAACAGAACAAGACCCTGACTCAAAAAAAAAAAAAAAAAAATAGAGTGATTGGCAAAGCACCCAGCAGTCCCTGGTGTTATTATTCATTCCTCTTTCACGTTCCTATCTCAGGCCTTCAAATCACTGGTAACCATAGCTGTCATTCACCTCACGCTGTGATGAGGGCTGGGCATGCATTTTCTCATTCAATCCTCACAGCAACTGAATGAAATGGGAATTATGTGTATCCCCACATTATAGGGAGGAAACTGAGGCTTAATACGGTTAATAGCTGGCCCAAGAGAGAACCAGGATTAACTCCGAGTTTCTCCAGTCTCTCTGGCTCTAAGGTCATCACCACCTTAGATGGAAGCTGATGTGCACCCCCTCCACGGGTTTCTGTGGATTCTGAGTGGAACTCTGTGCCACGGAGGAGAGCCAGAAGGGAAGCCCCAACCCTGCAGGACTGAAGAGGCTCCCCAAGGTTGCTGCCTACTCACTGCACCACCAGTCTCCGCCCAAAGGGCTTTTAAAGGAAACCAGGAAGTATTGTTCCCCACACATGGAGTCTGATGGTGTCACTTGGAGCCGAGAAGAGGCTCCTATGAGATCCCATTCTGAAAGGGAGCAGGCCAGACTGGTCTTAGCAGGGAGGCAGGGCCCACTGGACTAGAAGTTAGCTTTATCACCAGCTCTTTATTCTTTTAACATTTTGTTAATAATCAAACATCAGCCACTATCAGGTTCTGTGCTAGGTCCTGATTAAAATAAAAAGCATTGTTCCTGCCTTTAGACATGGTCGCAGTCTCATTTGCAGAGGAGGCAGGGAGGTGAAGCTGTGCTGCAACGTAGGAAGTGCTGAAAAGGAGAAGCAGTTTCGAATAAGACTGGTTTAATTCTGAGTTTGGCGTGTAAGTGCAGTGGAGTTATTTAAAAACTGTAAGCTTCAATTTCCTCAGCTATAAAATGGGGATAATGAGACCTTCTACCTCTTAGGCGTTGTTGAAAGGATTAAACAACAAATGTTTAACTCTAAACTCTAAATGTTTAACTCTAAACTCTAAATATTTAACTGTAAAATGTTTAACTCTAGGACTGTTCCTGGTTATCTGGTGAGTGACTGCCAACCCTTGTAATCCTGGGCAGGTGAATTAACCCCTTCCTCTTCAGCTTCCCAATCTGTAAATTCAGGCTGACACAGCTTCGAAATTTCTGGATCTGTCAATCAATAGAGGTCACCTAAAAACTCTGAGAGAAGTTATAAGAACATAAAAGGAATAAAAAGGCCTCAGAAGGGCTGGGCTTGGTGGCTCACTCCTATAACCCCAGCACTTTGGGAGGCTGAGACGGGCAGATCAATTGAGGTCAGGAGTTTGAGACCAGCCTGGGCAACATGGTGAAACCCCTTCTATACTAAAAATACAAAAATTAGCCAGGTGTGGTGGTGTGCACCTGTAGTCCTGCTACTCAGACAGCTGAGGTAGGAGGATCACTTGAGCCCAGGAGGCAGAGGTTGCAGTGAGCTAAGGTCACGCCTCCGCACTTCAGCCTGGGCAACAGAGACCCTGTTTCAAAAAGAAAATGGGGGAAAAAAAGTCCTCAGAGGGCTTCTAGAAAAGCTGGGAAACTAAGAGGAGCAATGCATTGAACACAGAAGTGAGAGAGTGTGAGCTGTATGTGCCTACTCTTCCCGCTGGTTCTTCGCAGGATGACTCAAGAATGCATAGGAGAGGCTGGGCGAGTGGCTCACACTTGTAATCCCAGCACTTTGGGAGGTGGAGGCAGGCGGATCACGAGGTCAAAAGATCAAGACCATCCTGGCCAACACAGTGAAACCCCATCTCTACTGAAAATACAAAAATTAGCCGGGCATGGTGGTGGGCGCCTGTAGTCTCAGCTAATTGGGATGCTGAGGCAGGAGACTCACTTGAACCCAGGAGGCGGAGGTTGCAGTGAGCCAAGATCGAGCCACTGCACCCCATCCTGGTGACAGAGTGAGACTCTGTCTCAAAAAAAAAAAATGTAGAGGACTTTATCAATCAAATTCCCATAGAGAATCAACAAGCCCGGCAGGTTCATGGAGCAGCGAAGAGATGAGAGTAGATCCTTTCAGCATCATTTAGATTATAATCAGAGACCTTCAGGGTTGCCTAAGTCAGTGGATGAGAGCACTGAGCTCATGCTTTGCCCAGTCCCAGCAGTCACCCTGCTGTCTCGGATGTCTTTCCTCAGAAGCTCTCTTCTGCAAGCAGCAGCCCCTGGGGTCACCTGTCCCCAGGTGCCTCATCTCCTCAGGCTCCTCACAGCTCCTCCTCTCCACCCATCAGCCTGGATCCAGGCCTGCACCTTCCAAGAACGCAGACTCTACCACCAACCTGTGTCCACAGAGCATGTTTGAGAAACACAGCTTGAAAGGCCAGGGATGCCCCCACAGAGTGGCCAATCACATCTTGCTAGTGTTTTCCATGCCAATAAAACCAGGAAAAGCAAATAAACACTTTCAGTCTGACCCAAAGGAGAACAAATGAGGCAGTTATAAGAAGATAGGGTGTGACCCTATAAACATAAACTGGTAGAGCTGGAAAAAACTCCTTCAAAGAGAATGGCTCACCTTGATCCATTTCCCTTGCAGTGATTACTGGGGCACATCTATTTATTATCAGCAATTGCAGGCATTAGTAATGGAAATGAAAGCCGTACCCCCCAGCTAACCATCTCTGCCCAGTTACTTGTAGTTACTTATCTGTCTCTACTAGGTAGCACATATATTAAATTCATGCCTAAATAAACAAGAAAAAAAAGGGATAATTTCCTGGCAGGAAATTCTTATGTAATTAGTCAGCAGCTCCCGCCCTGGTCTGCCACTAAGCAGCACTGTGACCTTTAGCAGGTCCACATCTCTTCATCCCCATCAGCACAACCTCAGGCCCAGCCCCCACATCCCTCTCCTGGACCACCACAGTGGCTTCCAGTTCATCTCTGTCTCTAGTTCTTCTTCTCTCCCAAACATTCCCCACTCTAGAAACCTTCTGTATAGAGATCCTCCTAAAACCCCAAATCTGCTCAACTCTCTATTGCTTAAAATCCATAACCTCTTACTCAGCCCAGCCCAGTGGCTCACACCTGTAATCCCAGCACTTTGAGAGACCAAGGTGAGAGGATCACTTGCACCCAGGAGTTTGAGACCAGCCTGGGCAACATAGCTGCATCCTGTCTCCACAAAAAAATAAAAAATTAGCTGGGCATGGTGGTGCTCACCTATAGTCCCAGCTACTCAGGAGGCTGAGGTGGGAGGATGGCTTGAGCCTAGGAGGTCGAGGCTGTAGTGAGCCACGATCACGCTACTGCACTGCAGCCTGGGTAACAAAACAAGACCCTGTCTCAAAAACTAACAAAAACCTACAACCTCTCTCCATTTACTCTAGGACAAGTTAAAACATCCGTGTGTGGTTTACAAAGTCATTTGTGATCTGGCTTGTTTACCGTTCCAGAATGGCATCTCTCTCTCCATTCCATTCACCCT
The DNA here is from genome assembly GCF_001604975.1 of Cebus imitator. NCBI lineage: Eukaryota > Metazoa > Chordata > Mammalia > Primates > Cebidae > Cebus > Cebus imitator. Next base: position 881,900 of record NW_016107317.1, on the reverse strand, counting down.
CTATTTTTTTTTTTTTTTTTTTGCAGACGGAGTCTTACTCTGTGGCCCAGACTAACCTCATTGCAACCTCCGCCTCCCAGTTTCAAGCAATTCTCCTGCCTCAGCCTCCCAAGCAGCTGGGATTACAGGCGCACACCACCATGCCCAGCTAATTTTTTTTGTATTTTAGCACAGATGGGGTTTCACCATGTTGGCCAGGCTGGTCTTGAACTCCTGACCTCAGCTGATAGCCTGTCTCAGCCTCCCAAAGTGCTGGGATTACAGGCGTGAGCCACTGTGCCCGGCCCTCTTTTTTTTCTTTTTTTTTTTGAGACTGAGTCTCACTCTATCGCCCAGGCTGGAGTGCAGTGGCACAATTTCAGTTCACTGCAACCTCCACCTCCTGGGTTCAAGCACTTCTCCAGCCTCAACCTCCCAAGTAGCTGAGATTACAGGCACATGTCACCACACCCAGCTAATTTTTGTATTTTTAGTAAAGACGAGTTTTGCCATGTTGGCCAGGTTGGTCTTGAACTCGTGACCTCAAGCAATCTGCCCGCCTCAGTCTCTCAAAGTGCTGGGATTACAGGCGTAAACCACCACGCCTGGCCTCTCCATTCACTCCGTTAAGTTCTATGTTCCAGCTATATCTTTACATACCCATGATTCCCTGTATAATGCTCATAATAGCAGCAATGACCAACATCTATTGTTCCCTATGTATCAGGTTTGTTCTAAAACACTCTTCCTTCTGGTTCAAGTTGGTGTTTGAAAAATAAAGAAAAAGAAAAGTGAATAAATAAAAGACTCTTCCTGCATTAACTTATTTAATCTTTACAGCTCTACTAGATAATGACTATAATTATTTCCATTTCACAGATGAGGAAATAAACACAGAAAGGTTAAATAACTATCCAAAATTGTCCAACAAGTAAATGGTATGAGCCTGAATACAACCCGCTTACCCCGCCCTCACCCCTTCTCCTCTCTCGGTCTTAGTACAAAAGGCTCCTTCTGCCTGGAAGACCCTTTCTTTTCTCCCCTTCTCTTCACTTGGCTAACTCCTCCTCCTCGTCCGAGGGTCCCCCCAGAAACATTGCCTTCTCTGAGAAGGTTCCATTCCCAGGGCTGCTATCTCCCCTCAATGGCAGTTAGTCTCCAAAGACAGCGCCCACTGAATGATGCCTCCCGATAACCAGGCCCTTACACAGTTCTCTCGGATACTGAATCACAGTTGACCCCTCACTGTGAAATACAGTGGAAGCGATGCTGAATAAGTTCCAGGGCTAGGTCAAAAAAAGCCTTGCAATTTCCCCCGAAGTCTCTTGGAAAAGTCACTCTGGGGACCTATAAGGAACGTAAACAATTCAACAAGCAAAAAATAACCCCATTAAAAAGTGGGCAAAAGATATGAGCAGACACTTCTCAAAAGAAGACATACACGTGGCCAACAAACATATGAAAAAATGCTCAACATCACTAATCATTAGAGAAATGCAAATCAAAACCACAATGAGATACCATCTCGCAGTGGGCAGAATGGCTATTATTATAAAGTCAAAAAACAACAAATACTGGCAAGGTTGCAGAGAAAAGGAACGCTTACACACTGCTGGTGGGAATGTAAATTAGTTCAGCCACTGTGGAAAGCAGTATGGAGATTTCTTTTTTTTTTTTCCTTTTTTAAATTTTTTATTTAAAAATCATATTTCATTTATTTCTTTCCTTGCCCTGCCTCGGCCACTGGGTTCCGGGGCGGGGTGCAGCAGTATGGAGATTTCTAAAAGAACTTGAGAACTGGCCAGGTGCAGTGGCTCATGCCTGTAATCCCAGCACTTTGGGAGGCAGAGGCCGGCAGATCACCTAAGGTCAGGAGTTCAAGACCAGCCTGGCCAATATGGTGCAACCCCATCTCTACTAAAAATACAAAACTTGGCTAGGCATGGTGGCAGGCACCTGTAAACCCAGCTACTCAAGAGGCTGAGATAGGAGAATTGCTTGAACCTGGGAGGCAGAGGTTGCAGTGTGCTGAGACTGCGCCATTGCACTCCAGCCTAGGTGACAAGAGTGAAACTCTGTATCAGAAAAAGGAAAAAAAAAGAACTTGAGAACTACTATTATACCCAGCAGTCCCACTACTGGCTATAAACAACCCCTCTCCCCCCCCAAAAAAACATTCTACCAAAAAGATACAGGCATGCACGTTTATCAGAGCACTATTCACAATAGTAAAGACATGGAATCAACCTAGATGCCCATCAGCAGTGGACTAGATAAAGAAAATATGGTATATCTACATCGTGGAATACTATGCAGTCATAAAAAAGAATGAGATCATGTCCCGTGCAGCAACATAGGTGCAGCTGGAGGCCATAATCCTAAACAAATTAACACAGGAACAGAAAACAAAATACCATATGTTTTCACTTGTAAGTGGGAGCTAAATATTGGGTAAACATGAACATAAAGATGGCAACATGGCCAGGCACAGTGGCTCACGCCTGTAATCCTAACACTTTGGGAGGCTGAGGTGGGTAGATCACTTAAGGTCAGGAGTTCTAAACCAGCCTGGCCAACATGGTGAAACATGGTCTCTACTAAAAATACACACACACAAAAGTTAGCCAGGCGTGGTGGCAGTTGCCTGTGATTCCAGCTACTCAGGAGGCTGGGGCAGGTGAATCGCTTGAATCCAGGAGGCAGAAGTTGCAGTGAGTCAAGATCTCTCCATTGCACTCCAGCCTGGGCAACAGAGTGAGAGTCTCCATCTCAAAAAAAAAAAAAAAGATGGCAACAATCTTTATGGAGACTACTAGTGGGGAGAGGTTGTAGCAGGGACATGGGTTGAAAAATTACCTATCATCTATTAATTATACTCACTACCTAGGTGACGAAATCATTCATACACCAAACCTCGATGACATACAATTTACCCATATAACAGATCTGTACATGTGCTCCTTGAACCTAGTATAAAAGTCAGAAAAAGAAAGAGTCACTCTGGAGCAAATCAGACACTGTAAGAAGTATTTCATGCTGTGAAGAAGCCAAGCGAGCCACGTGGAAAAGTTACATGGAGTTGCAGAGATGCCCAGTCAGCGCTCAGCGGTCCTAGCCATCCCCAGCTAAACTACGTATGTGATGAGGAAGCCGTCTTGGATATCCAGCTTGATTGAACCTTCAGATAACACCAGCCTTGGCCACCACCAATCTGACTGCAACCACGTGAGAGAAGCCAAGAAAGAAGCACGAAGCTAACGCAACCCAGTTGACCCACAGGACTGTGAGGTTTAATAATAAATTTTTATTTTAAGCCACTAATCCTTAAGGCAGTCTTATTAAGAAATAATGATTACCAGAACAATGGGCATACAGTGGCAACCGATACAGTGTGTCTACTCTCTAATGGCAAAGACACTGAAGCAAACAGACCAGGACCACACAGCAGGCTGATTTAGGGTGATGGGGGAAGGGCTGGGAAAGGACAGTCCTGTCCTTAGCACAACGGGGCTGAAAATCAGCAAAAGGAAGCAAATGGTGTGACTGACAAAAGCATGAGCTTTGAAACCATCATTCTCAGCAAACTGACACAAGAACAGAAGACCACACGCTGCATGTTCTCACTCGTATGTGGGTGTTGAGCAACGAGAACATGTGGATATAGGAAGGGAACATCACACACCGGGGCCTATGGGGTGGCGGTGCTAGGGGAGGGATAGCAGGGGGTGGGGGATTGGGGAGGGAAACATTAGGAGAAATACCTAATGTAGATGACCGGGGGATGGACGCAGCAAACCACCATGGCACGTGTACACCTATGTAACAAGCCTGCACATTCTGCACATGTACCCCAGAACTTAAAGTATTATAATTAAAAAAAGCATGAGCTTTTGAGTCACATGGGGCTGTGTTTGCATCTTAGTCCTTAACTTGTTTTTTGAATAACTTAAGGAAAGTTTCTCAAACTCTCTGAGCATTTCCTTTAGCGTTTGTAAAATGGAGACAATAAGGCTTAGTTCAGAAGATAGTGGCCAGGAGTGGTGGCACATGTAGTCCCAGCTACCTGGGAGGCTGCGACAGGAGAATCCTTTGAGGCCCGAAGGTCGAGGCTGCAGTGAGCTGTGATCATCCCACTGCACCCCAGCCTGGGCAACAGAGTGAAACCCCATCTCTTTTATTATTTGCTTATTTATTTTTTTGAGACGGAGTCTCGCTCTGCCACCCAGGCTGGAGTGTAGTGGCATGATGGCTCACTGCAACCTCCGCCTCCCAGGCTCAAGTGATTCTCCCGCCTCAGCCTCCCGAGTAGCTGGGATTACAGGCACCCACCACTACGCCCAACTAATTTTTGTATTTTCAGTAGAGATGGGGTTTCACCATGTTGGCCAGGTTGGTCTCAAACCCCTGACCTCAGGTGATCCGCCCGCCTCGGCCTCCCAAAGTGCTGGGATTACACGTGTAAGCCACTGTGCCCGGCCAAGACCCCCTCTCTTAAAACCAAATGGTTATGCCAAGCACAGCAGCTCATGCCTGTAATCCCAGAACTTTGGGAGGCTGAAGCAGGTAGATCACTTGAGGTCGGGAGTTCAAGATCAGCCTGACCAACATGGAGAAACCCTGTTGCTACTAAAAATACAAAATTGGTCAGGTGTAGTGGAGCATGCCTGTAATCCCAGCTACTCAGGAGGCTGGGGCAGAAGAGTTACTTGAACCTGGGAGACGGAGGTCGAAGTGAGCTGAGATCGCGCCATTGCACTCCAGCCCGGGCAACAAGAGTGAAACTCCATCTCAAAAAAAGAAAAAAATGAAGAGGGAGACTGATTCTTATACTTTGGTTTATACTAAATAGAAGACTGAACTCTCCTCTCCATAAGGGCAGAAAATCAGTCTTGTTCATCCTCATATCCCCATGCTGATAATGGCACCTGTATATTGTAGCTGCTAAGTATGAAATAAATGAATGAATGAATGAATGAATGAATGAATAGAAGAACTCATAATAACTGAGCACATACCAAGTGTCAGAACTAGGCTAAGAATTTTATCTAGAGCATCTCATGTACTTTTCATAGCCATCCTATGATACAGGCAACACAGCTGTTTCTAATGGAAATCATTCTCCTGTATTCAACACTTGTTCAGCATTTTCTGTCACAACCCCAGGGTTGTCTTACTGGCCAGAGAGAAGGCTCTCACTGCCACACAAAGTTTGTCTTCCAATTGTTACATATATATGTGAATAACATTTAAAGGCTTAAATCAGTTGGTGGAGGAAATAAAGGTGAGACGACCATCCAGTAGCTGGGGCAGAATGGGAGCCACACACCTAGATCCCCTCAAGGCCATTACTGAATATTTGCAATTCATGGATGGCAGGAATCTCAACTAGGGAGATCAAACTAGATGTCAAGAGAAGAAGAAATGAAAGGACTTTATTTCTTTTATTCCAAAAAGGAAACAAAAGGACTTTCTTCAAAGAACCTCTCTAGTTCTTTGAAGAAAGTCCTTTCGTTTCTTCTTTGAGAAGTCCCTACATTTTTGCTTTCTGTCAAAGAGAGAATATACCTGTGTCAGAGTACAATCAGGAAGCAGAAACCACAGAGTAATTTAAATGGGCGACATCTAATTCAAATAATTATGAAGCTAGGATAGAAGCATAATTGTAAGATGTAAAGAGAACGCTAAAGAGAACTTTAGGGCTGAGGGAGAGTATTCAAGGAAAGACATGCTTAGGGGCAAGGCTCTCTTCAAAGACTGAAGTGCAGGTCTCTTTGGAGAAGGTGTGGTTGCAGCCCACTGGATGGCAGAGAAGCAAGTTGCCCAGGCCAGAGCTGGTTCACAGTCACGGGGCAATCAGGAAACAACCCTCCAGGCACAGGTGAGCTGAGGCTGGGGGGGCAGGTGAGCTGAGGCTGGGGTGCAGGTGTGCAGGAGAAGCCAGGGCACCAATGCTGGGGCAAGGCCTGGAACTTGCAGCATCTGCATCAGAGTGCCTGTGTTGGGGGTGCATGGTCACTGAGAGACTGCACATTTTGGCCATACAGTGGGGTCAGTGCACCACTAGATATCCTCACAGACCTGCACCAGGATCACTCATGCAGGAAGAATAAGAAAAAAAAAAATGCAACACACCAGAACTAAGAAGAAACGCCTGCAATTTCCCTCCACTGTCTTCTACTGAGACAACTTAGCATCATTCTCACCAGAGGAGGGATGCTTAGAGTCCGGTCCATTATCTCAGAGCAAGTACTGACGGGTGAATGTGGGGCTGAGGGCCCATAAATTGGTGACTAGCACAGTACCTACATATGAAAGGAAAACATGTTAAGAATATTCTTTTTTTTTTTTTTTTTTTTTTGTGATGGAGTCTCGCTCTTGTCGCCCAGGCTGGAGTTCAGTAGCACAATCTTGGCTCCCTGCAACCTCCACCTCCTGGGTTTGAGCAATTCTGCCTCAGCCTCCCAAGTAGCTCAGATTACAGGCGCCCTCCACCATGCCCACCTGGTTTTAAGAATATTTCGGCCACACACGGTAGCTCACATCTGTAATCCCAGCACTTTGAGAGGCTGAGGCACGCGAATCACCTAAGGTCAGGAGTTCGAAACCAGCCTGGCCAACATGGTGAAACCCCTTCTCTAAGGGGTAAAAACACAAAACTTAGGTGGGCATGGTGCGTGCGCCTATAATCCCAGCTACTCAGGAGGCTGAGACAGGAGCATTGCTTGAACCCAGGAGGCAGAGGTTGCAGTGAGCCGAGATCGCACCACTGCATTCCAGCCTGGGCGACAAGAGTGAGACTCCATCTTAAAAAAAAAAATGAAAATTATTCTTGGCAACCCTTTTGTACCAGGGCTCTGTACTCCATATCTGACAGAGTACAAAGAAGTGGACATGGATTTTAGGTACCCAAGTTTACCCTGCCTGGCAACAACCTTCAAGTTGGAAGACAGATCCCAGAATGTCCTAGCTCTCCTCAGCGATTTCGTATGGTTTTGTCATCACAGTTCTACCTACCTGCTTTATCCAGCTAAATACAATTTCAACCTAAACCACCTCCTATTTTTCCTTGAGTATTTCTTAGTTAATCCAAACATAAGTGTCTTTATGTAGCAACACACCTTACAATAATTGTATACTCCAATGTCAAGAATTTCTGCTATTTCTAGAGTCCCTTTTGCCACTGCACCTAGTTTTCTTTGCTCTATTCTACAGAAACTTGGTGAATAAAACTGGGTATCTTTATTTGTATCTTAAATGATTTTTCCTATCTGAGCTTCAATGATAACTTTGCCTTCTGAGAGCATGGATTTAGCTGGGCATACTGGTGTATGCGTATGGTCTCAGTTACTCAGGAGGCTGAGGCAGGAGGATCACTTGAGTCCAGGCAGTTGAGGCTGCAATGAGCTGTGATCACACCACTGTACTCTAGCCTGGGCAACAGAACGATTCCCTGTCTCAAAACAAAAACAAAGCAGAGTATGGGTTTGTTTCCTAGGGCTGCAGTACCAAATTTACCACAAACCCAGATGGCTTAAAACAACATAAATTATTCTCTCACAGTCTGAAGGGCAGAAGTCAAAAATCAAGGATCAGTGGCCTATGATGTCTCTGAAGGCTCCAGGGGAGGAACTTCCCTTGTGTCTTCCTGGCTTCTAGTGGTTGCCAGCAAGTCTTGGCATTCGTTGGTTTGTAGATGCATCCCTCCAGTCCCTGCCTTTGCCATCACATGGCTTTGTCCTCTGTCTCTGTGTCCAAATCTCTCTTAGAAGGACAGCAGTTATTGGATTAAGGCCCACCCTTATCCAGTATGTCGCCATTGTAATTTGTACCACAAGCACCAGTGTGCTGCCCAGGTCAAGCACGGGTGTGTTGTATTCCACCTAGCTAATGGCTTAAAGCAAATTTCCCCATTTGCTATCTCCTAGCTAATTTGAAAAACTAGAGATGAAAAGAAGGCAGCCTCATCAGAAATCTACACTTCCATGGTGTAGAATGGCTCATGCCACTGTTCTGCAGAATAACCTCCTCCCAACCATTGGGATTGTATCATACATTTCCCTGGGTTTTCCTGGCCTCTACATGCCTCCTGCAGCCTCTGTAGCTAGGCACTCTGCTTACTGCTGTGCTTTGTACAGTATTTTGTGCATTTTGGCATCTGATAAAAGTTAAATTAGAAAACCCTAATGTGGCATCACTGTATTTGTTTTGGCATCTATCTTGCAGGATCGATCCTCACTTTATGATGGCTCTTTATATGCGGTAGCATTTTTCTAATTCAGGGTATTAAAAGGAAATTGAGCCAAGCCACTCCAAGGTGAATTGGCAGAGAGTCGGAGGAGAAGATAAATGAGTATTGTTAGCATCAACTTCGGTAACTCTTCCAAAGGTAAGTGAGAGGGTCACACACCATTTAACATGTTGGCAAATTCCAGGTTCAGCTTCAATGCCAACCAATCTGTCTCAGATTTATAACGTGGCAAAAGAAGATGCCACCTACCTGAAGACCTGAGTTGAAAACATCAGTATGAATTCATGATTCTTTTTCTTCTTTAAGAAAAAAAAAAATGCAGTCGAGTGTGGTGACTCATGCCTCTAATCCCAGCACTTTGGGAGGCCGAGGTGGGTGGATCATGAGGTCAGGAACTCGAGACCAGCCTGGCCAATACGGTGAAACCCTGTCTCTACCAAAATACAAAAAATAAAAATAACAAATAAAAATAAATAGCCAGGCATGATGGCCTGTGCCTGTGGTCCCAGCTACTCAGGGGCTGAGGCAGAAGAATCACATGAACCCAGGAGGCAGAGGTTGCAGTGAGCTGAGATCTCACCACTGCACTCCAGCCCGGGTGACAGAGCGAGACTCTGTCTCAAAAATTAAAAAAAAAAAAAAAGGCTGGATGCAGTGTGTCACACCTGTAAACCTGGCACTTTGGGAGGCTGAGGTAAGAGAACTTGAGCCTAGGAGTTCCAGATAGCCCTGGGCAACATGTCAAGATGCTGTCTCTACAAAAAATACAAAACTTAGCCAGGCATGGTGGTGCTCATCTATAATCCCAGCTACTCAGGGGGCTGATGTAAGAGGATGGCTTGAACCCAGGAGGCTGAGGCTGCAGCGAACCATGATTGCACCACTGCACTCCAGCCTGGGTGACAGAATGAGACCCTGTCTTAAAATAAATCAATAAATTGAATAAATAAATAAAAACTAAAATACAAGACAGCTGGGTGCAGAGCCTGTGCCTGTGGTCCCAGCTACTCAGGATCTGAGGCAGGAAGATCACTTCAGCCTAGGAATTGGAGGTTGGTGTACGCTATGATTCTGCCTGCGAATAGCCACTGCATTTCAGCATGGTCAACACAGCAAGACTCCATCACTAAAAAAATAGAAACAAAGAAAAAAAATCAAGAAAAGGCAAAACAATAAGGACAGAAAGCAAATGAGCATGAAGAAACTTTTTGGTGTAATGAAAATGTTCTAAAACAGGATTATGGTGATGGTTGAATAAATGTGTTAAAACTCTTCGAACTGTACAATTAAAATGGATGAATTCTATGCTATGTAAATAATAGGTCAGTAAGTTGTTAACCTGTTTTGTTTGTTTGAATTAAAACACAAACAAAAACACAGCAACTGAATAATTCCCAGATGAGAAATGGCAAAGGGGTCCAGGCGTGGTGGCTCACACCTGTAATCCCAGCACTTTGGGAGGCCGAGGCAGGTGGATCACTTGAGATCAGGAGTTCAAGACCAGTCTGGCCAACATGATGAAACCCTCCCTCTACCAAAAATATTTAAAAATTAGCCGGGTGTGTTGGTGCGCGCCTGTAATCCCAGCTACTCAGAAGGCCGAGGCAGAAGAATCACTTGACCCTGGGAAGCAGAGGTTGCAATGAGCCAAGATCATGCCACTGCACTCCAGCCTGGGCAACAGAGTGAGATTCTGTTTCCAAAAAAACAACAAAAAAGAAAGAAATGGCAAAGGGTAGGATGGGAAGCAAAAGGATGGAGAGGAGGGGCCTACAACAAAGCCAGTGTCAGCTTTGTGTCCTGAATATATATTATGTATTATATATATTATATATTATATATATTTTTATATATTATATATAATAATTATATATTATATATTATATATATTGTATATATATATAAAATACCTAAATAATAAGCAATTTGTGAGATAGTGGCTTCCACGGTTTTTCATGTCTTAGATATAGCAATTATTATTGCATCAATTACTTGTAGTAATTTGCATACTTAACTTTCACTCACATTAGGTGGTCATCCCCTTAAGGGTAGAGACTGTGATTAACCACCTGTTTATATACTCCAAGTCCCTAACACAGCACCTAGTTAACTGAGCATATTCAGTCAATGAAATATTGTGTTTTGTTGTTGTTGTTTTTGAGATGGAGTTTTGCTCTTGTTGCCCAGGCTGGAGTGCAGTGACACAATCTTGGCTCACTGCAACCTTCACCTCCTGGGTTCAAGAGATTCTCCTGCCTCAGCCTCCCGAGTAGCTGGGATTACAGGCATGTGCCACCACACCCAGCTAATTTTGTATTTTTAGTAGAGACAGGATTTCTCCATGTTGGTCATGCTGGTCTCGAACTCCTGACCTCAGGTGATCCGCCTGCTTTGGCCTCCCAAAGTGCTGGGATTACAGGTGTGAGCCACCTCACCTGGCCCCAATGAAGTATTTATATATATATATATATATATATATATATATATATATATATGTATACACATATACATGATAGGTAAATGTATTCACACTGTTCAAAACTCAAAGTTACATAAAGATATATAAAGTCAATAATTTCCCTTCTTCCCTTCCTCTGTCCACTGAACACCTGGTTTCCCTCCCTGGAAGTATCAATGTTACCCGTAACAGTTCTTGTGTGGTTTTTAAGAGATATTTCAAACAAATATGTTGAATGTACTCCTTTTTTTTTTTCTTTTTTGAGACAGGGTGGAATGCAGATCACAGCTCACTGCAGCCTTGAATTCCCAGGCTCCAGTGATCCTCCCCTTCAGCCTCCGGAGTAACTGCAAACACAGGCTCATACCATCATGCTTGACTAATTTTTGTTTGTTTGTTTGTTTTTTGATATGGAATTTCCCTCTTGTTGCCCAGGCTGGAGTGCAATGGCACGATCTCAACTCACTGCAACCTCCACTTCCTAGGTTCAAGCATTTCTCCTGCCTCAGCTTCCCGAGTAGCTGGGATTACAGGCACCTCCCATTACACCTGGCTAATGTTTTGTGTATTTAGTAGAGATAGGTTTTCACTACGTTGGCCAGGCTGGTCTTGAAGTCCAGATCTCAGGTGATCCACTTGTCTCGACCTCCCAAAGTGTTGGATTTACAGGCGTGAGCCACCACACCAGGCAAATTTTTGTATTTTTTGTAGTGACACAATTTCGCCATGTTGCCCGGGCTGGTCCCAAACTCCTGAATCAAGGGATCCACCCATCTCGGTCTCCCAAAGAGCTAGGATTATAGGTGTGAGCTACTGTGCTTGACCAAATATACTCGTTTTAGCACCATGATAGCATATTATACACTGTTCTGTAGGTTGCTTGGACTTCAGGTAGTAACTGAGGTAAACAAGGGTATAAGTCAGGATGGGGTTAATCCTAATGGCCTCTTAGGCCTCTTAGGATAAAATGGTTAATCAGCTAATAGTTCACTGGGGAGGTTCAAGATGGTGAGGCAGGCAAAATTATGGCTTGAGGTTGGGGGTGATAATTATACTAGAATATGGAACTGGGTGATTTCCCTTCAATCTTAGTGTCATGACTAGGGGAGGGGTAGCATAGTTAAGCCAGACTTGCAACTAACCCTAACAAAATTAGCACGTAGCAGCCAAGAGGTTATGGTAACCTCAAAGGTCAGCACAGGTCCTAGCACATAGTAGGCGCTCCAGAGGAGTTAATTAATTATTTTGTGAATAACTGTCCTTGACCGATCTCAATTGGATCTCATCTAATGACATAATTGTTGCCTTTCATCACTAATACTAGTCTCATATGTGTAACCAAGCATGGTGTTGGTTTCAAAACTCATGTTGGGTGAAGAGGGTATCCCCACAGGAGAAGAGCCCTCATATTGAGTATCGAAGCCCATGTAGAATTAGAAGGATGTCCCTGAATCATGGTGGCCCAGAATGGCAAGTCTAAGTCTGAAAGGTTGGGAAAGCATCCATAGAGGGATGGGAGAAGTAAGGAGGGAGGAATGGGCCAGCCGCAGGAGTTGGAGCCTATGCATGGCAAGGAGGGTTATGCACAGGGGGACTGAACCAGCCCAGGCTGTTGGAGTCCCAGAATATGAGGAAGGAGTCCCCACACGACGGCAGCACGGTGCGAGGTGTCTGAGTGAACGCAGGGTGACGAGGGCACATGTGTGAGGGTGGACTAGCGTGGGATGTTGAGGCCCACACAGGAGAGGAGGATGCCCATGCTGTGGGATGGCCTGGCACAAGATGCTGGAGTCTAAGCAGAGTGATGAAGATGTTCCCACAGAGGGGTAGCCTTGAATCAGGCCAGAGTCTGAGCAGGGAGAGCAGGGCATCCACACTTAGGCAGCCTAGGGGGAGAAGTGAGAGAGGAAATGGGGAGCAAGGCATCCCAGCAGGGAGGTGGCCCGGGATGGTGTGTCAGAGCCCAAGCACAGTGGTGAGCCCATCTATGCAGAAGTGGCGTAGTAACAACTATTGGTTATGTAGTCAGGGATTGATCAAATAAAAAATTAATACGAAGGATAATAAAAACCATCGTTCTTGGAGAAGAGAGTTAGGAAAGCAGAGAGGAAGAAAACTAGAATAAACCCTGGGCTGTTTAATCGGAGTTAGAAATATTAAAGTCATGTTTTCCAATATAGAGAGATAGATATAGAAATGGTTAAATGTAGGTTGCGTGTAGTGTCTCACGCCTGTAATTCCAGCACTTTGGGAGGCTGAGGCAGGCAGATCATGAGGTCCAGAGATCGAGACTATCCTGGAATACATGGTGAAACCCCGACTCTTCTAAAAATACAAAAAATTTTTTTAAAAAATACAAAAATTAGCTGAGTGTGTTGGTGCACCTGTAATCCCAGCTACTCGGGAGGCTGAGGCAGGAGAATCGCTTGAACCCAGGAGGCAGAGGTTGCAGTGAGCCAAGATTGTGCCACTGTACTCCAGCCTGGCAACAGAGAGAGATTCTGTCTCAAAACAAAACAAAACAAAAAATAACATTAACAAATATGACAAAGGAACTGGTGAAAAAGGTAAACATCATGTATGAACAAATGAGAAATTTTAACAAAAAGTAGACAAAGAATGAAAATACTGGAAATAAAAAAACATAGCAGGAACAAGTCATGCATTGCTTAACAATGGGAATGCATTTTGAGAAATGCATCATTAGGCAATTTTGTCATTGAGAGTGTTAAAACGTGTGCTATGAATAAAGAGACCCCCCCAAACTGTTTTTGTGTGAGCAACATGGCTATTTATTTACCTGGGTGCGGGCAGGCTGAGTCTGAAAAGAGAGTCAGCGGAGAGTTGGTGGGATCGGAGTTGGTTTCATAGGTTTGAGGTAGGCAGTGGAAAGTTGCAGAAGTTGCAGTTTAAGGCAGTTTTTGCAAGCTGGGAGGGGGCCGTAAGATCTTGAGTCATGAGGTTGACCACGGTTGGTTACAAAGTCTAATTACCTTATTATGAGGCAGGAATAAGGAACAATAGAGAATATCTCAAAGGTGATTAGGCACTGCAGGGGCTGATCATTTGTTCTCCCTTCTGTGGTTTTCCAGTTACTTCAGACTTTCTAGTTCTGGGAGGCCATCCAGAGGTATGTGTGTGGGTCATGGGGGTCTCCATGGCTTGACTTAGGGTATGGTCTATGGTGCAGCCAGTTAGCCTAAAAGACCTTACAGTGTGAACATCATAGAGTATATTCACGCATACCACACAGCCTACTACACACCTAGGTTGCTTGGAACAGCCTACTGCCCATAGGCTACAAACCTGCGCAGCATATTACTGTACTGAATACAGTAGGCTATTGTAACACAATGGTAAATATTTATGTATCTAAACAAATCTAAACATAGGAAAGTTACAATAAGAATACAGCATAAAAGATAAAATATGGTACATCTATATAGGGTACTTACCATAATGGAGCTTACAGGACTGGAAGTTGCTCCGGTTGAGTGAGTGAGTGAGTGGTGAGTGAATGCGGAGGCCTAAGACATTACTGCACACTGCTGTGGACTTTATAAACAGTGGACACACACAAAAAAAATAAAAAATAATTTTAAAAAAGGCTGGGCGCAGTGGCTCACGCCTGTAATCCCCAGACTTTGGGAGGCCAAGGCAGGCGGATCACCTAAGGTCAGGAGTTCGAGACCAGCCCAGCCAACATGGTGAAACGCTGTCTCTAAAAATAAGTAAATAAATAAATAAATAAAATAAAAAATAAAAAAGAAGAAGAAATAAACAGTGGACACTTAGGAGACACTAAATTTATTGTTAAAAATTTTCTTTCTTTTTTATTGTATTTTTACCCAACCCCCAAAATTTTTCTTTCTTCACTAATAAATTAACTTTAGCTTACTGTAACTTTTTAACTTTATAAACTTCTTCATCTTTTTAGCTTTTTGACTCTTGTAATAACACTTCGCTTCAAGCACACATCGTATAGCTGTACAAAATATTTTCTTTCTGTATATCCTTATTCTTTAAGCATTTTTATTTTTTTGCCTTTGAGACAGAGTCTTGCCCTGTCACTCAGGCTGGAGTGCAATGGCACAATCTCAGCTCACTGCAATCTTTGCTTCCCAGGTTCAAGCAATTCTCCTGCCTCAGCCTCCCAAGTAGCTGGGACTACAAGTGTGCACCACCACGCCTGGCTAATTTTTTGTATTTTGAGTAGAGATGGGGTTTTGCCATGTTGGCCAGCCTAGTGTCAAACTCCTGACCTCAGGTGATCCACCCGCCTCATCCTCCTAAAGTGCTGGGACTACGGGTGTAAGCCACCATGAGCTGCTTTTTTCTATTTTTAAAATGTGTTATTTATTTTTCTGCTTGAGGTTGTTTACAGTTAACTTTATATATATGTAAATATAAAATGTTATATATTAATGTATGTGAAGTACACTCTAAAATAATGATAAAAGGATGTATAGTAAATACATAAACCAGTAACATCATCGTTTATTATCAAGTATTATATACTATACATTATTGTGTGTGCCATACTTCTACACAACTGGTGGCACGGTAGATTTGTTTACACCAGCGTCACTACAAACACATGAGAAATGTGTTGCACTACAACTTTATGATGGTTACAACATCACTAGATGATAGGGATTTTTCGCTTTGTTATAATCTTATGGTCTGTTGTTGGCCATACTGTCATTATACAGCACGTGACTGTAATCCAACTAAAACACAAATAGAAAAATGTGGGGGGATAAAACAGAGCATCTAAGATCCTTAAGATGACAGCAAATAGTTTAACATATTTATAATTGAAGTCCCATAAGGAAAAGAAAGAGAGGGTGAGGCAGAAGAAATATTTGGAGAAATAATAGACAAGAATTTTCTAAAACTAATAAAATAAATCAATTCACAGATTGCATCAGCTCAGTGAACTCCAAGCAGAATAAATACAAAGAAAACCATCCTCAGGTACATCATAGTCGAAGTGTTGAAAATCAAAGATAAAAATAAATTATTAAAAGCAGCCAAAGAAAAAATTATGAATGATGGTTAACTTCTCATCAGAAACAGTAGAGGCCAGAAGACAACAGAAAAGCTTCCTCACCCCCTCTTATGGTTTGGCTCTGTCCCCACCCAAATCTCATCCTGAATTGTAGCTCCCATAATTCCTACATGTTGTGGGAGGGGCCTGGAGGGAGGTAACTGGATCATGGGGGTGGGTCTTTCCCATGCTGTTCTTATAATAGTGAATAAGTGTCATGAGACCGAATGGCTTTCTTTTCTTTTCTTTTCTTTTTAAGTCTGATCTTATTTATTTGTTACTCAAAAAATCTTATTTCTGACTGGATTCAGACTTAGAAGTAGAAGCTCACAGAGAGGAAAGTCTGCATCTCTTCACAGTTTGTTCCTGGCACTTCTCTTTAGCCTCCTTCATTCTCTTGGTCAAAAGTTTAGCATATTCTGCAGCCTCTTTCTTATTTTTCTTGGTACTGCTTCTTCAGAGCAATACTCCACCATTTGTGGGGCAGGACATGTGGAGTAACAGGACGTTGAATCTTGGGTGCTTTAGGCCTAGGTTTCTTTTCTTTTTTTTTTTTTT